>NC_051389.1:4120147-4122647 GCF_015228065.2 Penaeus monodon | reverse complement strand
TTTTTTTTTCTTTCTTTCTTTTTCTTTTATGTATTTTCCTTCGTTCGTGTTTGCTTTTTGGTCTGGTTCCTTTCTGTCTGTTTGTTTCTCTGTTTGTTTGTCTGTCTGTTTATTCGATTTCTCTCTCTCTCTCTCTCTCTCTCGCCCTCGCTCTCTCTCTCCCTCTCTCTCTCTCTCTCTCTCTCTCTCTCTATTTCTCTCTTTCTCTCTCACTCACTCACTCACTCACTCTCCCCACTCTCTCTCTCTCTCTCTCTCTCTCTCTCCTCACTCTCTCCTCCACTCTCTCCTCACTCTCTCTCTCTCTCTCTCTCTTTCCTCTCTCTCTCCTCTCTTTTCTCTCCTCTCTCCTCTCTTTCTCTCTCTCTTCTCTCTCTCTCCTCTCTTCTCTCTCTCCTCTCTCTCTTCTCTCTCTCTCTCTTTCTCTCTCTCTCTTCTTTCTCTCTCTTCTTTCTCTTTCTCTCTCTCTCTCTCTCTCCTCTCTCTCTCTCTCTCTCTCCTCTCTCTCTCTCTCTCTCCTCTCTCTCTCTCTCTCTCTCTCTCTCTCTCTCTCTCTCTCTCTCTTCTCTGTGAATAAAGCAGCGCTTAATTTCATATTCATTTGTTTTATCTGTTTATCTATCTATCCATTTCTTCATTTATCTAATCACTTACTTCCGATTACTTCATTCATTCTTTATCTGTCTATCTATTCATTCATTTCTTCATCTATCTCTTTCCTCAGTGAGAATAACCTTCGATTAGCGCCAACTGCAGAACCGTTTATTTTCATATTCATTCGTTTTATATATCTATCCAATTCTTCATTTATCTTATCCCTTATTTCCACATTACTTCATTTTCTCTATCTATCTGTTTATCATTTCTTTATGTATTCCTTCCCTCTGTGAGAATAACGTTATTTTCATATTCATTTGTTTTTATAATGTCTATCTATCTCTCTACCCATTTCTTCATTTATGTAATCAATTATTTCCATATTACTTCATTCTCTTTCTCTATCTATCTATCCATCTGTTTATCATTATAAAGTCTATTTATCTATGTATCCATTTCTTCATTTAATGATTTAATTCCATATTACTTCATTCTCTCACTATCTCTTTCTCTCTCTCTCTATCCAACTATTCTTCATAATTCCATTTATCCCTTCCCTCGGTGAGAATAACCTTCAAATACACGTCAACTGCAGAAGCTTTATTTTCATATTCATTTGATTTTTCTTGTCTCATTCTATTCTGTCCTTCCATTTCTTCATTTTTATCATTTTTCAATTTCCCTGTTACTCCTTTCTCTCCTCTCTCAGCTCTTCTCTCTCTTCTCATCTTGCTTCTATCTCTCTCTTCTCTTCTCTCTCTCTATTTCTTGCTCTATCTCTATTCTCTCTCTCTACTCTCTCTCTCTCTCTCCATCTATTTATCATTTCTTCATTTATCCCTCGGTGAGAATAACCTTCGATAAGCGCCAACTGCAGAAGCTTTTTTTTCATTTTCATTTGCTTTCATAATGTCTATTATCTATCCATCCATTTCTTAATTTATAAAATGACTTAATTCCATATTATTTCATTCTCTCATTAACTCTCTCTTCTCTCTCTCCATCTATTTATAATTTCTTCATTTATCCCTTTCCTCGATACGCGCCAACTGCAGAGGCGTTATTTTCATATTCATTTATTTTTATAATGTCTATTATCTTCCTTCACTCTTCTTTTCCCATTCCAATTCTTCTCTCTCTCTCTCTCTCTCTGTCTCTCTCTCTCTCTCTCTCTCTCTCTCTCTCTCTCTCTCTCTCTCTCTCTCTCTCTCTCTCTCTTTATCTATCTATCCCTCTATTTATCATTTCTTCAGTTATCCCTTCCCACGGTGAGAATAACCTCCGACGCGCGCTAACTGCAGCCTCGCCGCCGCCGCCGCCTCGCCCCGCCATCACTCGGCGGCGGGCGGAGGCGGCGGGCGGAGGGGCGCTGTTTTGGCCATAAGAGCGATATATATCTGAGTCTGAATGAGATGCCTGAAAGTGGCAGTTATGAGGCAGATTATGGGTATGTATGCCCGATCCTCCACCGCCGCGCAAGAGGGAAATTGGGATCAGGGAATCATCAGCGCCGATTTTTCATCGCTATCCGGTTCTCTTTTATTTCATTATTAATATTATTATTATAATATTATTATTTTTTTTTTTGGGGGGGGGATTTGGTTTCGTGATTACGACTCCCCCGGGAATCATTAGCGTCTATTTCTCATCGTTATCCTCTCTCTCTCTCTCTCTCTTTGTTATTTTTATTTTTTTTTTCAGTTTTGTTTTTGTTTTTGTTTTCGTTATGGCAAGTTTTTCATATCTAATTGGATCCGGGAATCATGAGGAACGCCTTTGAAGAGGGAACACGTATGTAAACATTCACATAGACACACACACCACACTCACACTCACACTCACACTCACACTCACACTCACACTCACACTCACACTCACACTCACACACACACACACACTCACA
>NC_051389.1:4115147-4117647 GCF_015228065.2 Penaeus monodon | reverse complement strand
GTCATAAAGTACACTCTCTAACACACTAGACCTCATTTATCACACTTCAGTTAGCGCATATTCCATAAATACGCATTCAAATATAGACAAAATCCCTCGACACTGATATATACCTTCGGGTACAGACTAACGAGTCACCTATTCCTTATAGCTTGCCTGTGATTTTGTATGCGTGTAGGACCAAGGGCGTGAGTGGGGATGGTAGGGGGGAAGGGGATGGCAGAGGGCGTGTAGGGGGACACGAGGGTAGGGAGGAAGGGGTAAAGGGGGTGGGGAGGAAGGGGTAAAGGGGGTAGGGAGGAAGGGGTGAAGGGGGTCGAGAGCGGTTCTGTCTGTAACGTAAACCGACAAACGGACCGGAGACACGTAGATGGGGGAAGGGAGGACGGGGGAGGGGGTGTATAGAGGGAAGAAGGGAGAGAGGGGAGAGGAGGAAGAGGGGAGAGGGGAATAATTATAGCTCTGACCTGCCAGTTTTCACCTGTACGAGTTGGCAGTTACGACATAAATGTGGGAGAGGTGGCACTCCGCGCGGGTGGGGGAGAGAGAGGGTAGCATTGTGTATAGGCGATAGGTAGTGGCACTTTGTAGGGATCGTATGTCGCTCAAATAGGAAAGGGGGAATTTCGCTATGCCCTGAGGAATGGGTGGGGGTGGGGGTGGGGAGGAGGGAGGCGAGAGAGGAATAAGAAGGGGTTTACGAAGAGAAAAAAGGAAAGGGAAGGGAGGGAGGAGAGAGGTAGAATGCCGCTCACAAAATTGAGACGGACGGCGGAGGGCGGAGAGAGGAAGATAAGGAGAGGAAGAATGTTGTTTACATTGAAGGAAGAGGCAGACGACGAAAGAAGGGGAGGAAGAAACCAAGGAAGACAGGGAAGAATTTGGGGGAGAAAGACAAGGCGACACTGATAATGCAAGAAAGAAAGAGAATGTATAAATAAATAAGTCGCGTGAAAGAAAGAAAGAAACAAACAAACAAACAAATTCGAAAAGGAAAAGCCTCTACTGGTTAAAAAAAGGACGAAAAATATTACGCAAAAAAAAGCTATGGAGATTTTTTTTTTAAAGAATAATCAGCATCAAAGAAACAAGAAAACAAAAAGAAAACGTGGCCAAATTTATACGAAGGGACAGTATATACGGGCGACAGGAATGTGCGTGGGTTGGGCAAGGGTACCGCTGTGATGGGGAAAGGCAGTAGCAGCGTTGGGGGAAGAAAGAGCTGCTGTGAAGGGGGGGGAAAGAAGGGTCCTATTTGAGCGGAAGTAAGTAAGCACTGTTTATTTGGTGTTATAAATAAGGCAGTTTGGGGTGAGCTAATCTGAGGGTGATAGGACTTAATTAACGGGGAGGGTAGATATCGAACCCTAATCTATTAATAGCGTTTATGAATCGCTGTGGAAAAAAGAACAACAGGAGAGTTTTATTGGATGTGATTTAATTATATGAATATTTATTGGCAAAGGGAAATATAACTGTACCTCAGAATATGTTTTGTAAAGGCGCTGGTTGCAACAAACAGATGACTATCACAGGGACAATTATATTAAAATAAGAATGAAGTTTAAGATTGCAATAAAAAAGTTGATGAAAATGATTTCAAGGAAATAATATTACACAGTGTTACAGGCTTGTCAAGATAGTCAAAGGAACACATGTAGACAATCAAGCCATTTTTAGGAATAAAACCAGTTGCAGATTACTTTACAAAATTGTAGTTTTAAGATGTGCACCTGAAAAACAAAACTAAAACTAAAACCAGATGATATTATAGGAAATGAAAAACAAAATTGTTTTAAGGAGATGTACTCCTAAAAAAAAAAAACAGGATATCATAAAGCAAAGACAAAATTAAAGTTTCAGAGAGATGTGTACCTGGAAAAAAGTCACTATAGAAAAAACGGAAAACAATTTAAGGTTTAGGGAGATTTGCACCTAAAAAAAAAAGAAGAAAAAAAAAAACTAAACAAAAAAACAGGATAATGTTATGGAGAAACTGATTTAATATTTGAGAGCAGCTGAGTTAATGCTTGAGATAACAGCTGATAATACGTGGGCCGGCTTGGCTTCCTTTACGACGCCGCGAGAGCACTTGCCTTAAACCACAGGGTTACAGTGTCATTAATGTTGCAACGGATAAGGTGCACTAAAGGCAAGTTGGATGTTAGTGGGTATCAGGTTGTGCCGAAATGTGGAAAGTTAAGGCTTTAATGTTGCCAACAGCGGTGTGAAAGCGTGAGCTAACGTAATAATGGAAGGGAATATTACATCGTCGGATACTATAGACATGGTATGAAAACAGTTTTTTTTTTAATCTCTTTTTTATGGAGTTGGAAGGTACGGGTGTGTGAAAGCGACTCACTGCCGCGTGGCCATATCACAGCTGTTTTCTCTGGTATCTCGTCGTTGGTTAGATCTGCGTGCGTCTTCGCCTCTTGTCCCGACGTCCATGGTGGCACCGGGAGCATCAACGCGGAAATTTAAAAGTATAAACAAAGTC
>NC_051389.1:4102647-4107647 GCF_015228065.2 Penaeus monodon | reverse complement strand
TGGGAGTCCTAGCAGAAAATGGAGAATTTGTCGAAGCTTTTGTAAAGGGCATTACATTTATTTTTGGGGGGACACACACACACAATATCTATCTATCTATCTATCTATCTATCTATCTATTACTATATATATAATTATATATAAAAAAAAATATATATATAATAAAATATAATAATAAAAAAAAAAAATAATATATATATATATATATATATATATATATATATATATATATATATATATATATATATATATATATATACATACTGGGATTATATAATACACACACACACACACACACTAATACAAAGGATCTGACTGAACATTCGACACTGAAAAAAAACTACCAACTCTACATCATATCATTCGCATTGTGGGTCGACAGACTGATCAAACAGACGTGTTTGAGAAAAAATGTGACACAAAAGGAATCATTAACGAGATAAGACAATAAAAAAACTTCTGTTTATGTCCTCACGTTACAGACACAGACGTACAGGCTGGAATGGGGTTTCAAAAGGATCAACAAGAGAATAAAAAAAAAGGAAAATGCTATCAAAGAAGAATTAGGACTGGCAGGAACTGAATTCTGTATAGCAACACAGGACACAGAGAAATGGGAGGAGATTGCGTGTGCTGCCACAACTGCTCGGAAATTCAAATGATTTGAACAGAGAGAGAGGGAGAGAAGGAGAGAGAGGGAGGGAGAAATGGAGAGAGAGAGAGAGAGAGAAGTGAGAGAGAGAGAGAGGGAGGAGGGAGAGAGAGAGAGAGGGAAGAGGAGAGAGAGAAGAAGAGAGAAGAGGAGAGAGGAGAGAGGAGAGGAGGGAGAGAGAGAGAGAGAGAGAGAGAGAGAGGGGAGAGAGAGAGAGAGGAGAGAGGAGAGAGAGAAGAGGAGAAGAGAGGGAGAGAGAGAGAGGAGAGAGAGAGAGAGAGAGAGAGAGAGAGAGAGAGAGAGAGAGAGAGAGGAGAGAGAGAATTATATATATATATATATATATATATATATATATATATATATATATATATATATATATATATATATAAAACCTTTTAAAATCAGCAACCCTTTTCTATCCTGGCTCTCGCGAATCAAAGCAAGTTACCGGATTTCCCCCCCCCCCCCACAAATCGGGATATTCTGACTTTGAAAATATTTATTCGTGCACTGATTTAAAAGCCACTTTGCATGAACTGGCATATAGCCGTATCTTTACACTTCTCTGGATACCATAATCCCACACTGCAAATAAATATGCATCGACGGAAGCTCAACAATTTCGGCTTTCATAGAGCTGTTGTAATGTAATATTGAAACGCATTCACGCACATGCACATGTGTGTGTGTGTGTGTGTGTGTGTGTGTGTGTGTGTGTGTGTGTGTGTGTGTGTGTGTGTGTGTGTGTGTGTGTGTGTATGTGTACATAATCATGTACATTTATATGTGTATAACAAATACCCCATGTTAAGGATTCGAATTCCACTTGAGACCAGAAACCAGTCAGAGACTGGGTTGCGAGTTGTCAGCGAAAATCGACACACAGAATCATATTTGTGTTTAGTAAGACTGAAGAAAAGAAAAGAAAAGAAAAGAAAAGAAAGAGAAAGGAAAAAGAAAGAAAAAAGAAAAAAAGAAAAAAGAAAGAAAAAAAGAAAGAAAAAAATATATATGACACACACACACACACCTACAGATATATTATAAAAGATAATTAAAAAAGGAAATTCTGCATTACATAACAAAAGGAAACGCAAGTAAGTGAATCAGTGAATAAATAAATGAGACAAAGATGATTCATGACTTGCAGTAATTATAAATCATAATGGTAATTATCTTCATGAATACTTAATTAGACAAAGTTTCTATTTTGAAGTTGTTTAATCAATTTGTGGTGTTTGTTTGCTGTTTGTTGTTAGTGAAATAATGTTAATGAGATAAAGTTTGTCTGTTCGTTTGAGTTCATAAGAAAACAGAAAATGAATTAGAGAATTTTGAAGAAAAAGGGAAGATGTGAAGATAATGATGATTTTGATAATGAGGATGATAGTAATAATAATAGTAAAAATGAGAGTAATAATAATGATAATGATAATCATGATAATGATATTAATATTAATCATAATAATGATAATGGCAGTAATAATAATAATAAGAATGATGATGTAGATGACAGTAATAGTGATGAAAATAATTACTGGTAATATTGATAGCGATAATGAGGATAATGATAAAAAATATAATAATAAAACAGTGATGATAAAAAAAGAAAGTTAAAAAAGAAAGAAGAAGAAGAAGAAAGGGAGGATAATGATAGTAATAATGATGATGATGGTAATAATGATGATGGTAATAATGATAATAAAATCATAATAATAATGTTAATGATAATAATAACAATAATAATGATAAAATAATAATAGTATCAATGAAGATAATAATGATAATGATGATAACATTAATAATAATAATGATAATAATAATAATAATAATAATAGTAATAATAATAATAATGATATGTAATAATGATAATAATAATGATAATAAAAATGATAATAATAGTTATTATGATGATGATATTAATAACAATGATGATAATAATGATAATAAGGATGATGATGATGATGAGGAGATGATAAAGAAGATGATGATGATTAAGATTAAATTTTAAAAATCAAGATTGGGAACTTGACATCTTTCTCACGATCTCGCAAATTAGTTCAGATATCTGCCTTTATTTCTGTTTATAAAGCTTTTATTATCGACTGAGTTGCCTTTTATGAGCACTAATTTCATCAGATGGTAAATAAATGAACTTTTTTTATATGAGTATTATGACAGGAATGTGCATTCGAGTTTTTATTTTTTTTTCGAGAATAATTTTTATGCATTTTTATTAACTAATTTATTTGTTCATTTATTTTTGTCTTCTTTATGTAATTGTACAAAAAATAAGAATGATTAATTGTTGTTATCGTGGGTGTTAATTCATTCATGTTTTCTTTATTAATTTCGTTTGTTTTTGTTTCGTTTCGTTCATTATTACTTTGTGGATTAATTATTATCCAAGAAATACACGTCTGTTTACTTTCATAACCATTGTACTTACGAAGGTCGGCCCATAAGCGTGAACATTTTTTTTTCTCTCTACCCTTTTATCACGTCAACAATAAGGACAAGATTTTCTGTTCATTTTCGAGTCACTATTAATAAGTTTATCCTACCTTCTGATACAGTGTTCCCTTCATAATTAACAGAACATGAATACAGTGGAGGGATACTTCCTAATTAACTATCCTAATTACATATTCTGTGCTGGGGAAACACAGTTCAATCGTCTGCAGCGCCATCTGTTGCTGGGAAACGCTTGTAAATTTTAAACACATATTATGTCTATAGAGATATGTTTAGGTTAGATCACACGCACTTACACATACATTTAGACAGACACTTACGCTCTCTCTCTCTCTCTCTCACACACACACACACACACACACACACACACACACACACACACACACACACACACACACACACACACACACACACACACACACACACACACACACACACACACACACACACACACACACACACACACACACACACACACACACACACACACACACACACTCGAACGCCATATTTATCAACGTAATTGTGCAATTATCTGGCTAAATTACCCACTAACTGTCGGCCGTTATCACCGTAGTAAAGTTGAATTTTAGCTTTAGAAATAAATAATGTGTAATATTAGTTGATATTAAAATGATACTGCATCAGTGAAGCTTATTGTAATGTTCATGCTTTTATGGCAGTAGTCTAGTATGATGTGGATTTGGGATAATGCGGATACTGTATAATGAGGATGCTGTATGGGGTGGATGTGGCATGATGTGGGATGTGGTATGATGTGGGATGTGGTATGATGTGGATGTAGTATGATGTGGAATGTGGTATGATGTGGATGTGATATGATGTGGATGTGATATGATGTGATTGAATGGCTTGGATATAGTATGATGTGGATGTATCTGAATGTGGTTTGGCTTGGGTGTATGTGGTTTGATATGGATGTAGCATGGCGTGATGTGGTATGATGTGAATGTATGACTTGGATATGGCATTATGTGGATGTGGCATGACGTGGTATGATGTGGATGTATCTGAATGTGGTTTGGCTTGGATGTGGTATGACGTGGATGTGGAATGACGTGGATGTGGAATGACGTGGATGTGGAATGACGTGAATGTGGAATGACGTGGATGTGGAATGACGTGGATGTAGAATGACGTGGATGTGGAATGGCGTGGATGTGCTCCTTCAATCAGACGAATGTGTTGGAGTGCAGGCTAGAAGGCGCCCACAGTCGGCGATCTTGCCAGACGCCAGAGTGCGCCTTCATTTCTCTCTGTTCATGGGCGAATCAGGGCCAATAAAACATGGGATGGTCAATAAACACACACACACAAACATATTCAGTAAACGTACCCAGCACACACACACACACATAGACATATCACACAAAACAAACAAACACAGACACACACACACACAAACATTAAACAGGCATTAAAATCTCCCATAATTATTTTGAAATGGGTTTTTACTTTCTCGCTGGCTAAATTAACATCTTTATACACACACACACACACACACACACACACACACACACACACACACACACACACACACACACACACACACACACACACACACACACACACTTATATACATCCATCCATACATAACTCTTTATCTATCTGTATCACTGACATAGCCATATTTTAGAGGAAACATGTGGGCCCCGTACTCTCCTACATACACCTAGTACACACAATCATCTTTATCTTCCTCAGTCATACATAAAAACGCACACATAACATAAACACATACCCAGTACAAAGACACACTCGCGGCGTACCATCACACATGAAATACATTCCGATCTATATATAAATTACAGACCCTATTGCAATATACAAGAGTAATAACCATAAATTA
>NC_051389.1:4087647-4092647 GCF_015228065.2 Penaeus monodon | reverse complement strand
GCATTATCATCACAATCATAATTGTCATTATCATCTGCATCGGTATCATTATCACCATCATGATAAAAATACCACAGTCATTATTTCCATTACTACTATCATCATCATCATTATTATAATCATCATTTGTTAAAAATATAATCACCCATCACCTTCACCCTCATTATCATTATCGTTATCATTATCATTATCATTATCATTATCATTATCATTATCATTATCATTATCATTACCATTACCATTACCATTACCATTACCATTACCATTACCATTACCATTACCATTATCATTATCATTATCATTATCATTATCATTATCATTATCATTATCACCCTCATCCTCATCCTCATCCTCATCCTCATCCTCATCCTCATCCTCATCCTCATCCTCATCCTCATCCTCATCCTCATCCTCACCCTCATTATCATTCTCATCTTCACCATAACCAGCATCATTTTCACCATCGCCAAGAATAGTGAGCGCAGCCAGCAGGCACAGGAAGAACAATGCGAACACCAGAAGTCACTTGGCACACAAAGGTGGGGTGGGGCGGGGAGTGATAAAGTACGTCGGAAGGGTATACAATTTTCAAGGCAAAGCAGCTCATATTTAACACGGAACGAGCAGGAGGCCAAGGAATGGATCTCAGCTGCCTTGGTTTAATTGGAGTGTTTGTTTGAGTTTAGGGGTTTACAAAGAACGATTTCCTTGGCTGATAGGCTAATATTTTCTCTGGAGAATATGCGACTCGTTTTTTTATTTATTTAATTTTTTCTGGGTGTGGGGTGGGGGGGAGAGGTGCTCTTATTATTTACTCAAGTGGATAAAGAGACGGTGAAGGTTTTAGAGTGTGTTAGTGTGTTTGTAATTTTCATTTTCTGTGTACTTGCATTGGTCTGAATCACATGGTTTGTGATAAAGTCGAGTACTTGTGTCAACATGCAAGGACTTCTGGTTAGCAATGCTATATCAGAATCTGCAGTAAGCTCACCAAAATGGGACACAGCTCTGAGATTACAATTTTCCTTTTCACTTCCTTCGCAATATTCTCGTGGGTCGTGGTGATAGCAAGGTCATGGACTGCACAAATGGCAGTAGCAGTGGCAATAAAGGTGCTGCACGGGCGCTGGTGGTGTTGCAGAATAGCCCCGAGACAACAGTGGAGGCAGCGGTGATGTTATCTTCAAACTGCGGTCTGTATGCGGGCAAAACTCTTTTATTTCTTATATTAGCTGGGATCCTAGAGTATAAAGGATACAAACAGACAAACATGAGATTTTTTTTCTTAGATATTTCTGGGGATGTTATGGGGAGCTTCTGACGATTATATGTGTCTGATGAAATAGATTCTTAATCTTTGTCTGTACTCTGTCCTATAGTTGGTTATGAGAAACTAGAAATGAATGTCGATTTGATTACAGTTTCTGGAAAGATTAAAGTCACTGGCTTGTTTTCTTTGCAAAATATCGTCACAATTTCCGATGGTTTTACGGCGCCACTCGTTCTCGGAAAACTGCAAAAATTGTAAGAACAGAAGACAAAATGGACTTATTATATCAAAACAATAAATAAATTAATAAGAAACAACTACCGTCCATATTCCACGTTATATTCCAAAAACTGCTGATTACACAATAAAAAAAAAGCATATCGCCCCCCAAAAAAACAAAACAAAAAAACACTCGGCAATACGGTATGTTTATTCATTCCAACTTAGCTAATATATTTTCACGATACAAGTTAATTAAAACGCAGTTAGACTTTTGTAACACTAAATTGGGTGAATGTCAGGCATACATTTTCAGAAATGTTTTACAGTATTTTTTTTTCTCAAAGCATTTTGAGCACAGTTCATAAAACGTAATGACAGATGACAAAGGCGAATATGTGTTACCATGTTGGATTTGTAACATGAGCTTGGCTTTTGTAAAGTTTATGGACATTTGTTGTTAATTAGTAGGGTAATGGGACTGATTTCATGTAATTAAGTCTTTGACATCACCAATACCGACATGAATGTGAGTGATTATGATATCAGTTTTGATAGTGATGATGATTGTAATGATGATGGTAATAAAGATGATTATGTTGATGGTGATGATGGTAATGATGATGATTATAATGATGGTAATGAAGATGATCATGATGACGGTGAATATGGTGAAGATGATGATTTTAACAAGGGTAATGATAAAAATCATAAAATCAACGGCAGTAATGATAATAATTATGATAATTAGAATAGGTAGTAACAATAGCAATAACAGTAATAATTATAACACTAATAGCATCATCATAGAGGATAACAAAATTAGTAGTACTAGTTACAGTCATGGATTAAATAATAGTGACAGTGATAATAACAATAATAATAATAACAATGATGAATGATACTATAATGATAATGATAGAATGATACTAATAACAGTAATAATGATGGAATGATACTAATAACAATAATAATGATAGAATGATACTAATAACAGTAATAATGATGGAATGATACTAATAACAATAATAATGATAGAATGATACTAATAACAATAATGATAATAGAAATCATAATGAAATCATATTGATAATGTTAACAATTATGATAATGAAGCGCTAACAACGACACTACCACCGCCATCACCACCACCACCAACACAACACCAAAGCCAACATAACACCAACACCGCTACCACTACCACCACCACCAACAACAACAACGCCACTATCACCACCACCAACAACAACACCAACAACCACCATCACCACCAACACCACAAGCACCACCACCATCACCGCCAACACCACAAGCACCACCACCATCACCCCCCCCCCCCACCCACCCACCCACCCCACCAGTTATAACACCGTGCATTCGGGCAAGTCGCGGCCACAACAGCAGAAGGCGGCCGAGCGTCATCCTCCGCCCAGCCTCCTTGTTTTTTCACCCTCAATCTCCTGACGCAGGGAAAAGGGGGCCGCTTCATCACTATTAATGTCAAGCGGCAGCCATGAATCGGCTCTTGTTATGCCGAAGAAGGGTGTAAAATTTGTTTCTTAATGGCGGGCTTGGATAGGGGGGTGGGGGTGGGGGGCTGGTAATGGCGAAAGTCCCCGAAAAGGATTTTTGCCAGGGGTTCGAAACGGTCGCGTATCATTGCTGTTATTATTATTATTATTATTATTATTATTATTATTATTATTATTGCAACTTTATTATTATAATTATGATTATTAATATTATTATTGTTATTATTATTATTATTATTATTATTATTATTATTATTGATATTGTTATTATTTTTTTCAATTATTGGTATAAATATAATAATAATAATAATAATAATAATAATAATAATAGTAATAATGATGATGGTGATGATGATGATGATGATAATAATGATAATAATAATGATGATAATAATAATAATAACAATAATAATAATAATAATGGTAATGATGATTATGAATACTCTTGTTCTTGTTTTTGTTGTAATCATTATCATTATTTTATTTCTATTTATCTATTCTTTTTTTTTGGGGGGGGGGATCCGTTTGCTGGGTATTTATTTTTTTTTGTGTTTGGGATTTTATCAGATTCTTTTGATTCATATTTTGGGGTATTCTGAATGCGCCCCTTGATTATTGTGGCGTTTGGTATTTATCGCCTTCGTCATTGGTATCATCATTATTATCGTTATTACATTTACAATCGTCACCACCCACAACAACAACAATAATAATAATGATAATAATAATAATGATAATGATAATGATAACGATAACGATAACGATAACGATAACGATAATTATAATGATAATTATAATGATAATTATAATGATAATTATAATGATAATTATAATGATAATTATAATGATAATTATAATGATAATTATAATGATAATTATAATGATAATTATAATGATAACAATGATAATAACGATAATAATAATGATAATGATAGATAATGATAATGATGATGATAATAATGGTAAAAATGACAATGATAATACTGACTACCTACTCAAATGAACATTACTGCCCTTCGATCGTGTTTTCTTTCCTGTCAGTGTATCACCAAAGGTTTTACATATGTTTACCTATATTCGTATGATAAACATTCTATTATTGTTATTATTAGTAATATTGATATGAGTATTGTTGATGTTGATATTGTTATCATCATCATCATCATCATCATCATCATCATCATCATCATCATCATCATCATCATCATCATCATCATCATCATCATCATCATCATCATCATCATCATCATCATCATCATCACTTGAACCTCACAGTTAATATTACTCTTATTATTTTGCATTATCATTCGTCATCTTAATTTTAATGTTGCAATAGCGTTGTTCAAATATTATTGCTAATTAAGGAAACGAATTTGCAACTAATGTTATTTTTCTTGTATTTCAGGTAAGTGCAAAGCTCAACACACCTGCAGTGCTCCAAATGAGTAAGTAAATCATAGAGCTTAATGAATATTGTGAATTTATCAAAATATTTATGATAAATTATTTCAGGAGGAATCCAATTGCATATTTTTGTAGATGAGTTTCCAAAATTTTGTTTGGGGAATTCGTAATATTTTTATTTTTCGTTTCTGATTTTTAATCTTTACTTTTATCTTTATACGATGTAGGTGTTTTTTTTTTCTAAATGCGTACAGGGAATTGTGTATAAATATCAAACTGATAATTTATGCATTCTAGGGCAGCTTTTTATTCGGAATAAAAAAAAACAAAAAACATTACAGCAATATTATATTAGATATTATCAAGTTTTAGTCACCAAAGAAAAACTTTAAAATCCTTCCTGCTTGAAGTTCCTCTTCTGTTGCAATCCGACACCAGGATTTTTATACGATTTTTCCCCCCGTCAAAGATCTCTTGAATCTTGCAGGATCCTATAATCTATAAGGATTCGGAGGGACACGAATTCTTTGTTCACAGCGGGTGCAAGAGGTGAATATTTGTCGGTCGGAACTAGT
>NC_051389.1:4070147-4072647 GCF_015228065.2 Penaeus monodon | reverse complement strand
GAAAAAAATATGTATTTGGAAGGTTTCCAACTCCTGTAATGAAGAACCGCATGCTGGTCCGCACCTTTCATTGCTGTGAAAAGTTTGGTCCCGGTTGTGCTATAGGGTTTGTAGTGATTTGCTGTAATGCTGTTGTGTCCCCTTTGGTGAAAATGACAGTTCTTCGTACGTTTGCACTGTTTTGCGTATTCCGTACAACCTCTGTCTCAGGAAAGCTTTACTTCCTTTGCATGTAAATTCAAATGTAGAACGCCTTGAATATTTTACCACACACACATTTTGTTTGACAGTCTGGGTCATTGTGGTTGAAATCCTGTGTGTGACAGACATATAATGCTTTTGTAGTTTCGACCACCATGTACAAAAAAGGGATATTATAGTAAAAAGACATCCTTGTATGGACGTTCGTAGTATATATTGTGTTCCCAGTAAAGGTAGGTTTATTATTGCTATCATAGCTATCAACCCGGATGTCTTTTTGTAATAATACATACTCATAGCAGTAACATCATCAGTGATAAGGATGGCATTAGTACTATAACAGGGACAGTTATGATAATATATGATAAAACAACACCACACACTGTCATGCCAACAGAATAGTCATTACAAGACAGAATCTAACGATAATATGTTATTAAAGCCTTAAAATAAGCAGCGGTAAGGTTAAGAACAATGATATAATAGAAATATTGATAGTAACTACAAGAAGGTCTGGGTATTTCAATGACAGTAGTACGAGAATGGTGAGAATAATGAGGTGATAATGATAGTAATATTCATAGGAAAAGATGATAATCACAATAATGATGATAATGATTATAATGTTGATAATATACTTGATAATAATTATGATAATTATAACCAATAATAAGGATGATAGAGACAATAGTAATGGTAATGATAATGATGATAATAGTATAATAATAATGATAATGATAATAGTAATAATAATAATATAAATAAGATGATAATAATAATAGTAATGATGTTGATAATCATAACATTAATTATGATAATGATAATGATGATGATTATAGCAGAAATGATAATAAGTGAATGATAACCATAATATACATATGTATATATATATAAAATAAATATATTAATAATAAAATAAAAGTAAAAAGGAAAAAAATCATGATGATTTCAATAGTAAAAATAAAAAATATGATATTGATAATAGTGATGATTATGATAATTACAGTGAAAATAATAATCATGATGCCATTACTAAGTGTTATTATAGAAAGGATGATATAAATAGAACAATGATAATGATTAAAGAATAATTTAAAGCATAACTTACCTGATATTATGATCGTGTTAGAAGTGTCACAGGCTAACATATTATTGATAATAAATTTGAACTAAAACACACAAAAAGGTAAAAAAAAAGCTTTTTCATAAGGGGGAGGGGGCATGAGTGGATAGGCGAGCGAAACGAACAAACGTTTAAAAAAATTGAGCATTCTAGGAACGTGTTTAAGCTATAACCAGACCTTTATAGGTGCAATTTAGTAAACAATAGTTAAATAAACGTGGTCTTTGGGAGGGCGAGGGGAACCTGCTTTTCAGTCTCCCTCCCCCCTAATTGACGGCCTTGATTTTAGAACGGTAAATGAACTAAGAAAAACCGGACGAGTTCAAAGACTGGAACATGTTATATATATAAATATATATATATAATATATATATATATATATATATATATATATATATATATATCTATATATATATATCATTTTTATAATATATATATATATATATATATATATATATATATAATATATATATATATATATATATATATATAATATAATATATATTACAAATATATATATCATCACATATATATATATAAATAATACATATACACTATACATATATACATATATATATATACATACATATATACATACATATACATACACACACACACAACACAACATACACACACACACCACACACACACACACACACACACACACACACACACACACACACACACACACACACACACACACACACACACACACACACACTTTTACATGCATACATACATGCTTACATTTACACACACACACACTCACTCTCTCTCTCTCTCTCTCTCTCTCTCTCTCTCTCTCTCTCTCTCTCTCTCTCTCTCTCTCTCTCTCTCTCTCTCTCTCTCTCTCTCTCTCTCTCTCTAGGACATGCATATCCTTGACGATAGCCCCCCTTGAAACGTTGCACTGCATCATATGATCTTTTTTTCAGTATATTCAGAGAAGATATATTTGTATATGATAAAAGGTAAAAACAATATGAATATCAGCTTCATAATTATCTTCAGAGAAATGTCAAAATAAAAGGATAAGGTTGTTATTTTTTCTGTTGACAATATCGGTAATGAAGATCATCACAATCATTATGACTGCTATAGCTATGATCGTCTGTTAAATATCGTTATCAGTCTCACTGTAAGAATAATTGTTTGTCATTATCTCTCATCTGCGTA
>NC_051389.1:4057647-4060147 GCF_015228065.2 Penaeus monodon | reverse complement strand
TCATGTCACGATATGACATGACCAAGGAATATGTTCATTTGGCTGACATGATCCATCTCGGACTCTTTTCGTATATGTCCATTACGCCTTTCATGTTTAATGTTGCAATGACAAATATATCGTACCTGCATTAAGCTCCATTACTATATATATATATATATATATATATATATATATATATATATATATATATATATATATATATATATACATATATATATATATATATGTATGTATATATTATGTATATATATATATATATATGTATATATATATATATATATATATATATATATATATATATATAATATATATATAAAATATATGTATATATATGTATTATTGTATGTATGTATGTATGTATATACTTGTGTGTGTGTGTGTGTGTGTGTGTGTGTGTGTGTGGTGTGTGTGTGTGTGTGTGTGTGTGTGTGTGTGTGTGTGTGTGTGTGTGTGTGTATAAGTAAATAAAATATATATATATATATATATATATATATATATATATATATATATATATATTTATATATATATATACATATATGTATGTATATGTGTATATATATGTATATATATATATATATATATATATATATATATATATATATATATATATATATATATATATATATATATAATATATATCTATATATATATAAACATCAGTGTATCTATCTATCTGTGTCTAATTTTAAGGGGATATTGCATCCTAATCACCGATTGCGCCGTAACACGCGTCTACAGCAACCCAGGGCACCTTCAGCCGCCCATGTATGAATATAGCGCTGTAACACAAGCCACTTACCGACTGTCACGATGCCTCCAGTATCCTCTTACGGCCGGGTGCTGCCACTTGTCTGGGGGTGTAATCAACGTGGATATTCAAGTCACGGAAGGCCTGAGAGGTAGGGGGGAGGAAGGGCGGGAGGGGTGGGCGTATGAGGGGTGGGAGAGGGAGGGAGGGAGGGGAAGGCGTGAGAGGGGTAGGGGGAGGGAGGGGAAGGCGTGAGAGGGGTGGGGGAGGGAGGGAGGGGAGGGCGTGAGAGGGGTAGGGGGTGAGAGAGGGAGGGGTGGGCGTGAGAGGGGGGGGAGGAAGGGAGGAGAGGAAGGGGAGGGATGGGGTGAAAAGGGGAGGGGGTAGAGGGACAAAGAGGAGGGGGCAGGAAAGAGGGGGGGAGGGCACAAGTCCACCTACTCACCCGCACTTGATATTGATCTCACTTGCTGACTTTTTTTTCTGTCTCTCTCTCTCCCTCTCTTCCTCTCTTATTCCCAAACTTTATATCCCTCCTACGCTTAATCCCCCTGACCTTAAAAAAATATATATATAAAAAAGAGAAAAAATAAAAAGACTTTCCAGTACCGATACCATCAAGACCCCGTAGTGAACTGTCTCTCACTCCATTAAAAGTGTCAATTAAAAGTGTCCAATACAGTATCTTTTTTCTTTCACTCCTCTCGCTCCAAAGACCACGCTCCTTGGCCGACGCTGAGCATGCAAATGACAGGGTGAGCTTAAGAAAAAAGGATTACTGTGACTCCTGGTTAAGAGCATTACGTGTTAAGGTTTTCTTAATATCTCTAATGACGTTATGTCTGGCATTATCATTTTTATTAAGGAGTCTTTTTTTTTCTTCGTTTTTCGTTCGGGATTTGGGAATTTTATTTCCGTTTTTCGGGGTTCTGTAATCGTTGTAATGATATGTCGGTTTGCATGAGATAATAATAATGATAATGATAAGGATTATGATAATGATTATTATCATGATTAATGATAATGAGAATGGTAATAATGATTGTAATGATAATAGTAATGATTTAGTGATAAAAACAATAGCAACGATGATAATAATGGTAATGATAATGATTTCATGATGATAATGATAATGATGATAACGGTAATAATGATGATAATAACAATCATTGTGATGATAAAAAAGTAATAACAATGATAGTAATGATAATAGTAATAATGATAACAATAGTAGTAATAATAATAGTAATAATGATAATAAAACTTTGACAATGAATGTGATAACACAGATGATAATGATAATAATAATGATAACAAAAACGGTAGTAAAAAAAATACTTGTTTCCATTTATAACAATCGTCACCATCAGCATGATTACCAATACCTACCGTTTTTGCAGTCGATATCTTCATCGCGACACACGATCATTATTGCAACCAAGGGACTCCTTATCATATGAACAAAGTTATCACATACGCCGTTATCGATGGGCTCACCTTCATAAAGATATTGATGCGCGTACTTATCAAGGAGACTCTCTGTCTTTTGCATCAATAATCGATGGCTGATGTTCCTCCTAACACTACCTGTCGCTTATCAAGCAGTGTATGTATATATATACGTATGTATATGTATATATACATTCATATACATGCATACATGCATATTTGCATACATACATACATACATGTACATACATACACATACATACATATATACACATACGTACATACATACATACATAC
>NC_051389.1:4027647-4047647 GCF_015228065.2 Penaeus monodon | reverse complement strand
TTGTTGCAGTCAGTGTGTTATTTCCTACGTTCGTTTATGCTGTTTCTTCTTCTTTTTACGCATCTATTATTATTATTATTATTATTATTTTTGTTTTGTTACTTTCTTTCTTGCCTGTGAAAGCCTGGGTGCGTGTCTCTATGTGTTAACTTTTTAAGCCATAAAAATATTTCCGTGCTTTCGGGGTTTTACGTTTGGGAAAAGCGGCACTTCAGCCAACACTAACTGCACTAAAGCACTTTTTTTTTAGATCACGTCAGGAATGCCCCCTATGTGGAAAGTTCTCGTGCTGATGGTTAAAGGTGCAGAGTTCATATTTTTTCGAAGGGTTGGTGCTATGCCTTACTTGTAGCTTACGTGTTGTTCGGGTCATCATGTGAAACGGGAATGCTAAGTTTTGTGTCAGCATGTGAAGCGGGAATGCTAAGTTTGGTGTCAACATGTTAAGCGGGAATGCTAAGTTTTTGTGTCAGCATGTGAAGCGGGAAAGCTAAGTTTTGTGTCAGCATGTGAAGCGAGAAAGCTAAGTTTGGTGTCAACATGTGAAGCGGGAAAGCTGAGTTTTGTGTCAACATGTTAGGCGGGAAAGCTAAGTTTTGTGGCAACATATGAAACGGTAAAGCAAAATTTTGCGCCAACATATAAAACAAACGAGCAAAGTTTTGCATCAGCATTAAAAAAAAGAAACACATCAGCTAAAAATCACGATTCTTATAATTCCCATTTCAAGAGAAACAAGAAAAAAAACAAACTAAAAGAAAGAAAGAAAGAAAGAAAAAAGAAATAACAACCCAATTAAAACGACATTATTCTTAACTAATCTCCTAATTCCTTTATTAATACCTGCGCCAAAATTCCAAATTCACGAACACGGGAAACAAAAGCGTGTCTTCACTGGAGGATTAGAGCATGGCTGTTGCATCGTGGTGTCGGTGATGGTGTGTTCTTCCAACCATCAACGTGTTTGTGTAAAAAAAAAGACAGAAAAAAAGAAAGAAAAAAAGAAAAAAAAGAATAAGAAGGACAGAGAAGAAAAAAACGAATCATCTGCACGGTTGTATTGAGGTCATGGTCTATGCTAACCATGATTTGGATTTTCTTTGGATATTCTTGACGATGGATATTTTAACAGTTATTATCGCGGCTAGTCTGTCTTATAGTAAAGGGAAGAAAAAAAAAAAGAAAAAAAAGGCAGAGTACGTAAGAAAGGGGAAAAAATATGATCAACAAAAACCTCACTTTGCTCTTTTTTACTTGAATTTCCAGACAGTCAACGAGAAAGTTTGGTTTAGTCCTCTTATTTAGCACCCTGGCCAACTGCACAGGCGCGGGCACCCTTTGATGCATGGACATAGCATTATACAATAGCCTTACACTAAAAATTTAGGCTATAACAGAAAAGTTTAGTTTAGTTTAGTCCCTTTTTTACCACTTTGGCTAACTGCACAGGCGTGGGCATGCTGTGATACACATGATGCATGGTCATGATATTATATAATGGTATTACATTTGAATTTTATGCTATATAGGCTATAATAGTATTATAATAAGTACCATAGTTAAAGGAAAGGGATAATTACACATTCCCTTATCTACTCATCTGCCACGCCGGCTTACAGCTTGAGCGTGGAAAGGCAGTGCTACATTTGATATTAAATGAAATTTTCATATAATAGTCCGTAGAGTTTTCACCCATCCGCCACTGACGGATGCGCTTGATTATCCCGTAGACTTGTTTCCACTAGTTGAGATCCAAGTTCGCTGGGATGTAATTTTGTATCCCGGAGAAGAGAGGAATGCACTATTATCATTATACTTTTTATCATAATAACAATGGTGGTAATGACAATGATAGTGATAACAATGTTAGTGATGGTAATGACAATGATAGTGCTGGTAATGACAGTGATAATGATTGTAATGACAATGATAATGATTGTAATAACAATGATAATGATAATGATGGTAATAACAGTGACAAGGTAAGGACGATTAAACAATGATAATATTAGTGATAACTAAAACATTAATTCTTGTACAAAGCCGATAAAATGATAACGATAATAGTAACGATATAGCACGATACCAATCACCATCACCTGTGTATACGTGCCTATATAAAAGCTGAAGCCAAACCGGATACTCATAAGCGAAGCAGTTTCATTACCGAAGGCCAGGCGAACTGTTATGAAATATTTTATTATTGAGCTATTGATGTCACGGCGCTCTAATGTAATAAGATAATGTAACTCCTCTTAGCTGTTGATAGGGTTTTATGAAATGACGTTATGAGTAGCATGAGAGCGGCTGGTGAGACATTCGTTATGTTCCGTAGCTAGCAAGGCGTATTATAGCGTGTTATGTGATACATATACGTTGCGGTAGAGAACACGATGGATAATACTGGTCATAAGAAGGCTACATCTACAATTCTTTTATAAGATTTTCTCTTCTCTCTCTCTCTCTCTCTCTCTCTCTCTCTCTCTCTCTCTCTCTCCTCCATCGCATCTCTCTCATTCTCTCTCTCTCTCTCTCTCTCTCTCTCTCTCTCTCTCTCTCTCTCTCTCTCTCTCTCTCATTTTGTTTATCTATTTCATCATCTACTTTTGCCCCATGTGAGATTACCAGGTACAGGCAGATGCGGAATCTTTCGTGACGGTTTGGCGTGACAATGTGAACACTTTTCGTAATTATGTCGCGTGGAGCAACGGCCATCGCCGCGCCCTGACCTGTGTCCCTCCCCTAATAATGCCCCCCCCCTCATACCCCCCCTGCTTCTCCCCATCCCCCTTCTCCCCCAGGTACTTCCAGCCCTCAGGCCTCGACCCTCCGACCTCCGTTCCTTTGCCCCGCTTCGCTCTTCCTCACCCCTTAGCACTGCACCCCCGTTCTCCGTTCTCTCTTCAGCTGAGTCTGTATTGTGACTTTGCTGTTGATTTTATCTGTCTGCTCTTCTATTCCTTTCTCCTCTCTCTTTCTCTCTCTCTCTCTCTCTCTCTCTCTCTCTCTCTCTCTCTCTCTCTCTCTCCTCTCTCTCTCTCTCTCTCTCTCTCTCTCTCTCTCTCTCCGTCCTTCTTCCTCTCCCTCTCCTCTCCCCTCCCCCTCCCCCTCCCTCCCTCTCTCTCTCTCTCTCTCTCTCTCTCTCTCTCTCTCTCTCTCTCTCTCTCTCTCTCTCTCTCTCTCTCTCTCTCTCTCTCTCTCTCTCTCTCTCTATTTCTCAGCCACCACGTATGAATACACGTTTCCTTGTTTATCTCTATCTACACATACACCTATCTATATCCCGGTTTATCAGATTAGGTTCTAGTTGTCTGTCGACCTACTTACATTCTCACGCAAAAGCAATTTTATCCTTACTTACTTTTTTTCTTGAGAAACAAGGCAGTACAACCAATAGACTTTGAAACAATTATCACGAAAACGTTTTACGACTTTCTGTGAATTATTTTGAAAAGAAAATTTCACCGTGCAATCGACCTTAAATTTTGCTGTCGGTCAGAACCTACATACATATGCAGTAGCAATTATAGAGTGAATATTGGAGAGGGATAGAGCGAGTGCGTTCGAGGAAATAAGATTTTTCTTAAAGAGAACGCCAGTGACAATTACAAAAAAGTCTTTTCCCTGATTATATTAACTCTTTAACCATCATTTACGCAAGATTACATTAGACCATGATTATCGGTGTGGCATCCAGGATTAAAGGTGGTAATGAATATATCGGACAACCTTTTGAATATGTGTTTTTTCCTACACAGTGCTTTGGGATGTGAATTAATTCTCATATCAGGGTGATGCTAAATAGCGCTTCAGATGAGGAAAATAATTTCTTGCATGGTGTTTGTTTATTGTGATAGTATCAGTGGTTAGTTTGCCACATTCTTTCCAGAAAGATTCAAAACAACTCCCAGTTACCCAGCCGTTTTAGAATGAAAATATAAACACAAGAGGTCACTAGATCTAAACCACAAAATCGCCTGCATTTTTTCTTCTCTCCGGCTTGTTTAAACGAGGACCATATGACCAGATGAAGTGGCACTTGGTCTCTAAACGAGCTAAGTTTCAAGAATCCCAAGAGGATTTACATGTTTCAACTGCAAGCCAGGTCAGGGACTGCGATGTTGCCCATACTACCACCTTTTCTCAGAGATGCTGAGTAGCCCACGGTAGCCTTGCTTCGTTCCATGGCTATCTGAGCATCTAAACTTTTGATACTGGCTTTTATTTCTGTATAAAGGCAGTGGTTTTCGTCTTTGGTAATGATTCGTGGGGGTTATTTTCATTAAAAGGGGAAAAAGTCGTGAAAATGTTTTACCTGACAAGTGGACGTTTATGAACTGGATATGGATGACCATATGAGGCTTTTGGTGACAACACTACACAATTATACTTCTTTTTATTCTCAATATCACGCTACACGTCACTCATCACGGATTCTATCAAACAAGAGCCTTTAGAACCATCCATATATAATTTTTTTTTTTACCTGACGTCACTGTGGAACGTCACTTTTGTTTTTGTGAGAGAGGAGGAATTGTTTCGATCAGCGAGACAACTCAGCATACTGCGTCACGGCCATCACACCTGCATCCATAGCATACTGCGTCGCGGTCACAACACAAACACGGCTGGGTGTGGGTGGATACACACGCGAGGGGCGGGAGCTAATGGTGAATGAATCAGGTTTATTTTGACGCGTGGAAACTCGTATCATCTCTCTCTCTCTCTCTCTCTCTCTCTCTCTCTCTCTCTCTCTCTCTCTCTCTCTCTCTCTCTTCTCTCTCTCTCTCTCTCTCTTCTCTCCTCTCTCTCTCTCTCTCTCTCTCTCTCTCTCTCTTCTCTCTCTCTCCCTCCCTCCCTCCCTCCCTCCCTCCCTCACCCCCCTCCCTCACCCCCCCTCCCTCACCCCCCTCTCTCACCCCCCTCCCTTAACTCCCCTCTCTCACCCCCCCTCTCTATTCCTTTCCAACTTTCCAATCGTTCATTTATTTTCCCTATATCTATCGATTTATATATCAGTCAATCTTACTCCCTCATCCCTCCGCCCTATCTGCCCCATCTATCTCTCCCCTTGTCTCTCCCCTCCCTTCTTCTCTCTCCTCCTCTTCCTCACTCCTCCTGCTCCTTCCCTTTCCTCCTCCTCCACCTCCTTTTCCTCCTTCTCCCTCTCTTCCTTCCCCTCCTCCTCCTCCTCCTCTCTCCTCCTCCTCCTCCTCCTCCTCCTCCTCCTCCTCCTCCTCCTCCTCCTCCTCCTCCTCTCCTCCTCCTCCTCCTCCTCCTCCTCCTCCTCCTCCTCCTCCTCCTCCTCCTCCTCCTCCTCCTCCTCCTCCTCCTCTCCTCCTCCTCCTCCTCCTCCTCCTTCTCCTCCTCCTCCTGCTTCTCCTCTTCTCTCGTTGTCACTTTATCTTGCCTCAGCATCGCACATCCTCCGTGGCTGTAAGGTCGCATTTAAGGCCCATTAGAATACCTCTTTCTTCCCCCCGACGTAACAAACTTCTCAAAACCGATGCTATTTCCAAAAGCCGACTTAGAAGGATTCTAATATTATAGATAGAGAAAGAAAGAAAGAAAGAGAGAAAAAAAGAGGGGGAAAGGGGAAAGGAGAGAGAGATGTTGAGGAAGACGAGGTAGAGAGGTAAGAAGAAGAAGAAGAAGAAGAAGAAGAAGAAGAAGAAGAAGAAGAAGAAGAAGAAGAGGGACGGAAAGAGAAAATGGAACTAACAAGCGGTGGAATGGAGAAAGAGAGATGAAAAGAGGAGATGGAACAACACGCGAGGAAGGATGGAAACCAGGCCGTGAAGGACAAACAGAGCCAATCAGGGAAGACAGAGAGGGGAAGGCTGTGGGCGGAGGAACGGGGGGGGGGATGGAAGAGACTGGAGGGGGCGTCGCTGGAGGAGGGGGGAGGAGGGGCCAAGACAGGAGCGGTAGGGGAGGGAGGTCGTGTGTAGGGGGGGGGTAGGAAGGGATGTTTAGGGAGGTGAGAGAAGGTCAGAGATGCCCAGAGGGAGGGAGAGAGAGAGGGAGAGAGAGAGGAGAGGGGGAGAGAGAGGGGGGAGAGAGAGAGGGAAGAGGAGAAGAGAGAGGAAGGAGAGAGAGAGGGCTCGGAGAGAGAGGAGAGAGAGAGGAGAGAGAGAGAGAAGAGAGAGAGAGAGAGCGAGAGAGAGAGAGAGAGAGAGAGAGGAGAGAGAGAGAGAGAGAGAGAGGAGAGAGAGAGAGCGAGCGAGCGAGCCAGGGACATTCAGGGGCGAACGGAAGTCGTCAGGGGGTAGGCAAGGACGGCCGTGGGAGGCTGTAATAGCCGGCTGGAGCTTCGTCGTCGACCAGGGGAAGGGAAGGGAAAGGAAGGGAAAGGCGGCTTGGGAAACAAGGTAAAAAAAAAAAAAAACACTCAAACTTCACCACGAGAGACAAAGCCGCAAGCTTTCCCGAGGCCTGATGGCGGTGACGCACGAAATGGTGGGTGGGTGGGTGGGTATTGGTATGGGGAGGGGGTAGGAGAGGGTAGAGGTAAAGGGTGAGGGGTAGGATGTAGGGGGTAGAGGTAGGGGGGAGTTGGTGGGTGGAGGGGACTGGGTATAAGAGGAAGTTGGTATGAAGAGGTGGCAGGGGCAGGGTAAGTGGGAAAGTGGTATGAGGGGTAAGGGTAAGAGGTATTTGGGTTGGGGAATGGGGGGGGGGAGCTAGGGTAGAATGGGGGAGGGGGAGTTAGTATGGGTTGGGGAAAGAGGGAGATGGAAAAAAAGAGGATAAAGGGAGGAAGCACAGGTGGTGGGGAAAGGGGAGGGGTTAAGCATAAGCGGGGGCATAGAGGGAGGGTCGATGGTGGGGAATAGGGATATTAGGAAGGGTTGGGGAGGGAGGGGAGGAAGGAGGAGGTGGGGAAAGAGGGGAGGAAGGAGGAGATGGAGAGGGAGGGGAGGAAGGAGGAGGTGGGGAGGGAGGGGAGGAAGGAGGAGGTGGGGAGGAAGGAGGCGTTGGGGAGGAAGGGTAAGAAGGAGAGGTCAGAAGGGGTTGGGGAGGAGGGGAGAAAGGGGAAGAAGGAGAGGTCAGAAGGGGTTGGGGAGGGAGGGGAAGAGTCTAGAGGCAATGCCGGGATTGTGGTGTATTGGATTCGTACCGAGACTGTATTGCGACTGTGCTGTGATGGGGCCTTGGTTTTGCTGGTGGTATTGATACTGTTTTGTTGTTGTGGTGGTGGTAGTTCGCTGTTGTTGTTGTAGTTGTTATTGTTGTTGCTCTCTCTCTCTCTCTCTCTCTCTCTCTCTCTCTCTCTCTCTCTCCCACCCTCTCTCTCTCTCTCTCTCTCCCACCCTCTCTCTCTCTCTCCTCCCTCCCTCTCTCTCCTCCCTCCCTCCCCTCTCTCCTCTCTCTCTCTCTCTCTCTCTCTCTCTCTCTCTCTCTCTCTCTCTCTCTCTCTCTCTCTCTCTCTTCCTCCCTCCCCTCCCTCCTCCCTCCCTCCCTCCCTCCTCCTCCACTCTCTCTTCCTCTTCGCTGTCCTTCTCGTCCCCCTCGACAATAGTTGAACTTCGGATGAATGTAACTTTCGTCCACTGAGCGAAGTTCAGACAAGTGCATGGTCAAACGTGGCCGTACGGAGTGGAGCACAATGCGGTCATGAAACGGGCTGAGTTATCGAGTTGCGGATAGAATGTCGACTTTTACGAATCCGCCGAAGGAGTGACATGTGGGATATGATTGGGGAGAGTCGCATGGGGGTTTGATGTAGGGACTATGGGAGAGGTAGTCGCATATAGGAGGTTGATGTAGGGACTATGGGAGAGATAGGCGCATGGGGGTTGATGTAGGGACTATGGGAGAGATAGGCGCATGGGGTTGATGTAGGGACTATGGGAGAGGTAGTCGCATGATTCTGAAGAATCTGACTGGGCAGATCATGTGCGTTTTTTTTTTTTTTTTAGTTAGTGGGAATCAGCCAGACATTCTGATAAGGGTCATTAGTAGTAACATGTAATAAAAGACAAACTACGTCCTTTTTTTTATTTGGCAATGGCCGGATGTGGGTCATTATCATCCAAATCTGAATGCCAGTAAGACCTGAAACATGGCCTTTGTGGGTGTAGTCATAACCAGGCTGAGAGAGAGAGAGATAAATGTTTCTGTAAGCAAGGGCGCTGATTTATAATGCGAGGTGTCAAAACAGTTTAGACGATGGCATAAGCATGGTACTCTTTAGATTGATGAGGAGGAACAACCACGTCAGATCGAAGAGTAAACGACGATGTATGAATTTTTTTTTTTCGATTTTTGTTTTAATTGTTCGTTTAGTCTCTTCAATGCCATTCAGTATAAACATATAAAGATATAAAAACATAAGTGAATAAGTAATAATGATTGTGAATTATTTCGCAAAGAGCAAGTAGATTATAAAAAAGTGAACGAGATGTGTATATGTAGGTAATTACTTAGGGTTAGATAAATGTAAATTATAAACTTAATTGGCCAACTCGAAATCGAAATTAGGCTTACACATTACGCACTTAAAAAAAATTATGACCGGATATTTTCCTTGGCCGTTAGATATCATTAATAGTCTTATGGATTATCTTCCTAATTAGATATTGGAAATCATTAATGTATTTATGAATTATGATATTAATTCGATAGTAATGGGAAACTTCCATAGTCATAGAACACACAAATAGACACATACACTTACGTACAAAAGCAAACAAGCAACACACACACACACACACACACACACACACACACACACACACACACACACACACACACACACACACACACACACACACACACACACTCACTCACTCACTCACTCACATACACATACAAACACACACAATTACACACACAAACCACACCCACCCGCAAACAAAAATCAAACAAACATATTCAACCACACACACACACACACACACACACACACACACACACACACACACACACACACACACACACACACACACACACACACACACACACGGTCTGGGAACGAGAGTCGGAATATCCTACAAAGCAGGATATTCATCAAAGGCTCAGACGATCTTGACGGGAATCAGTTAGAAGCTTGGAGAACTAAGGGGCATTGTAGTCTAGAAAACAGCACGTTAACGTAAAATAATGTTGAGTAAAGGATGAAATAAACTGAATATTGAATAGATGATAAGCAAAAAAAAAAAAAAAAAAAAAAAAAAACAGGATAATAAATAAGGAAAAATAATGATAACAATTAAAATAAACATATAAAGATAATGATGTGTGATATATAAACACAATGTAGAATAGATTAGAGGCATAAGAAAGAAAGAAAGAAAGAAAGAAAGGGGAAAAAAAGAAACACACATCCAGACGTGTGTGTGTGTATGTATGTGTGTGTGTATATATGTATGTGTGTGTATGTATGTGTGTGTGTGTGTGTGTGTGTGTGTGTGTGTGTGTGTGTGTGTGTGTGTGTGTGTGTGTGTGTGTGTGTGTGTGTGTGTGTGATTTCGAATGAGGAAATGGGAATATTCGATCCCATAAACGAACGCTTTAACGATATTCACCGAAGGCTGTCCCGACGCTGACATTTAGGCGCCGTGATGGATAAGACGTTCGGAGAGGGTGACAGTGCCAGGGGGTGAGGGAGGGGGAGGGGGAAATGGGGGTGACAGTGCCAGGGGGTGAGGGAGGGGGAGGGGGGAATGGGGGTGACAGTGCCAGGGGGTGAGGGAGAGGGAGGGGGAAATGGGGGTGACAGTGCCAGGGGGTGAGGGAAGTCGAGAGGGGGAGAAATGGGGGGGGGGTGCAAGGAGATGAGGAAGGAGAGCACGGAGGAGAGAAGGGCAAGAGATAAAGGGGAAGAGTGAAAGGGGAGGAGGTGAAAGGATGGGGAAGGGGGATGGAGTCAGAGGGGACTGGTAAAGGGAGAAGGGAAGCGATGAAATAGAAGGTAGGAGAAATGAGGAAAATCTAAAGAGGAAGTGTTAAGGATTAAAGACTAAGAGAGAGACAGAGACAGAGACAGAGAAACAGAGAGATAAACAGAGAGAAAGAAACAGAAATAGAGAAAGAAAGAGAAAGAAAAAGCAAAGAAACTCCCAGGAGCTAGAATCACAAGAAGAAAGGACGTGTATGGGAGTGAGTGAGATGAAAAGCCAAGCAAGAGAAGTGAGTGTCATATCAAGAGTCACGTCACCGCGGAAGCTCATGTCACTCTCTGTAAACATCTTTAAAAGGCAGGAAAACGTTTTAAGGCGACCATTACGAGGGATAGAATGTTAATGAGGGTGTCGAGACGATGTTTACAAAGAGTGACTGTGTGTAAGGAGGGGAATAATGAAGAGCCGATGTATACGTGAGGAACGAATGAGGAAAAGAAAATGAGTGAAAAAATAAATAAATAGAGGGAAGACAGAGGGAAAAGAGTAGAATAGAGGTAGAATGAGTAAAAGAAAAAAATGAGAACCTGTGATGTGTGAGGGACGAATGAGAACGAGGTAAAAATAACGAGGGAAGAAGGACAGAGGAAAGAGGGACAACAGAGGGACGAATAAGTAATAATAATAGTTAAAAAAAAGAAAAGCCGTTGGAATTATGAGAGACGAATGAAAACGAGATAAGAGAAAAAAGTAGGGAAACGGAAACGAAGAAAAATAGAACAAAGATACGAATAAAAAAAAAGAAAAAAAAAGAAAAGAAAAGAAAAAAAGAAACGAAATAACAAAAAATAACCGAAAGTAAAAAAAGAAATGAACGTAGATAAATGCCGGAAAGAGAGGAGCAAGGGGAATAGAATAAAAAGAAACAAATGAACAGCAAGTCGCAAGCTACAAAAGTGGGTAAAAGGCCGCAAAGAGGATCGTCCCAAGGGGAGAGGGGAAGCGAGGGGAGGAGGAGAGGGGAACAGGGATGAATGAGTGAGGGGAGGAGGAGAGGGGAGAGGAAGAGAGAGGGAGGAACGAGGAGAGGGGGGGAGAGGGGAGATGGGAAACGAGAGGAGAGGAAGAGAGAGGGGGAAAGGGGAGAGGTGAGGAAGAGAGATTGGGTAAACGAGGGAAGGGGAGAGGAGAGGGACGGAAGGAGCGAGGGAGAGGGGAGGGATAAAGGGGAAACGGAGAGAGGAGAGGGAGGGAGTAGAAAGAGGAGGAAAGGCAGACGTGAAAGAAAGAGCTGAGGAAGGAGAGAAAAGACAGAGGGGAGAGGCGGAGGAAAGATGGAACAGAGGGAAGAGGAGAGGCGGTGGAAGAGAAGAGAAAGAACCAAGAGAGGAAAAGAGAGGGAGAGGAGGGGAAGGGAGCAGAGGGAAAGAGAGGGAAAAGGAGCAGAGGAAAGGAGAGGGGAAGGAAGCAGAGGGAAAGAGAGGAGAAGGAGGGGAAGGGAGCAAGAGATCACGGAAGAAGTTGCGTCGTCCAAGGATCATGTCAGCGAGCTATGTGTCTTCATCTTCATCCAGAAATTGTTGGGGAGAAGTTGTGAAGTTTGTTTTTTTTTTTCCTTTTTTTCTTTTTTTTTTCCTTCACGCCTTGGTTCACGCGCCTCCCTCCCCTCCTCCCCCCCCTCCATTAACCTATATCCTTCCCCCTCCCCCTCCCTCCCCCCCTACCCCCTACCCCCCCTTCTCGTTTTCCGTCCACTTCCTACTTCTTGGGTTATTATATATTTTTTATTATATTTTTTCTTTTCTTTGTCTTTTTCTCATTGTCTTCTGTTTGCATTTTCTTTTTATTTCGTTTTCTTTCTACTTTGTTTCTTACCTTTATTTCATTTTCACTTATTCTCATTTAGTTTCATTTCTATGTTTTTTTTTTTTCTTTTTTCTTTCTTTTCTCATTTATTATTTCATTTTCATGTCTTTTTTTTTTTTTACTTTTCTTTCCTTTCTTGATTTTTTATATATCTTACTATGTCTATTTTTTTTTTACTTTAATCTTTCCTGTTCTTTGTTTTTTTATATATCTTTGCTTCTTGTCTTCTTCTTCTTCCCTATTCATAACCTTCTTGTTCATTGGTCGTTTATACACTTTCTGTTCTTTACGTTTTCTTCCTCTATTCTCTTCTCTCTTTTCATTTTTCAAGTTTTTTATCATTTATGTTATTACGTTTTATTCAATTATTTGTTTTCTTTTTATTATTTATTATTTTATTTTTATTATTGTTATTATTAATATTATTATTATTATTATTGTTGTTGTTGTTGTTGTTGTTCTTGTTGTTGTTGTTGTTGTTTTTATTATTGTTTCCTATTTTCTCTATTCCTGGCATTCCATATCTTCTTCTTTTGTTTCTGTTTTTCCTTCTTGCTTTCAACTTTCTTTTGATATTATCTCTTCTTCTCCTTTTCGACTTATCCTCTTCCATTTTCTGATTATTTTCTTCTCTTTTCTACTCTCTTTTCTTTTCTAACTATTAATTTCATTCTATTCATCTTCTTGTTATTTTATTTTTATTCTCTCTCTCTCTCTCTCTCTCTCTCTCTCTCTCTCTCTCTCTCTCTCTCTCTCTCTCTCTCTCTCTCTCTCTCTCTCTCTCTCTCTCTCCTTATTTCTAAAAATAATTAATAAACAGATAAATAAAAATAAATAAATAATAATAGATAAATAGATAAATAAATAGATAGATAAAGATGATGGAGATTACTATGATCTAATTTCAGCCTTAGAGGTACTTCAGAGAAGGGTAATATCAGACTCGATAAATGCAATTATAGAATAATTCCTTATATAATCATTCATAGATCATTAAATTTGCAATAATTCGAATTAATCTTTCCAGCCATTATTCACTTATCCTCCTCCTCCTCTTCCTTTCTTTCTTCTTTCTTCTTTCTCCTTCCTTCCTTCTCCTTACAGAGCAATCTTGTTATTATCTTGTTATCTTTCAATCGGAGGACTCCTGAAGTTTGTATCTTTCATATTTCTTCTCCATAGCACAAAAAAGAAAAGAAAGAAAAAAGTTTGAATGGGTTTTAATCTTCAATATTTCGAGAGGTATGCCAAGATGGTGCCACAGTGCCAAGTGTCCGCTATTAGCTCTGATATTCCAAGATATTAACTCCCTTAACTCTTTCGTGTAATCAAATGGCACTCTTCTCTGTTCTCTCTCTCTCTCTCTCTCTCTCTCTCTCTCTCTCTCTCTCTCTCTCTCTCTCTCTCTCTCTCTCTCTCTCTCTCTCTCTCTCTCTCTCTCTCTCTCTCTCTCTCTCTCTCTCTCTCTCATAACAATGATAACAATAACAATTGTACAGTCTTGATATAATAAGGTACTTGTGAAGTATGATAGTTTACCCTGAAATCGAAGAGAATGTATTACGCGCACAACAACGAAAATTTATATTTTTTAGGCCTAACTATTATATTTTACTCATATACTTAGTGTAATATGACGTACATTTATAAAGCTTCGTATAAAAATAATTAGAATAAACTATCTTTCTCACCAAATAAGTAAGTACTTTAGTTATTTTTGCTTACATAGACTACATAGAAATATACTTAAGATGTAACATATGCTTAAAGACAAGTAAATGATTTATAAAAAGGGTGGGTTATAAGCGATTTTTTTTGGTCATTCTAGCTTCACTTCCCTTGTACTCATTTTCAATATTTTCCCTCTTTCTATTCTTGGACTCGTTCCTCCGTTTTTATTCTTCCTCCCCTTCCCCGCCTCTTCTTTTTCTCTTCTTCTTCTTTATATATATATATATTTTTTCATCTTTCTCTCGTTCCACTGCTGCCATCCGGTGAGAGACCGCAGCACTAAAATTTTCGGCTTGGGTTTTTGCGTTTATTGTTTTCGTTATTTTGTCTTTTTTGTCTTTTATTCCGTTATTGTTTTATTATCATTATTGTCGTTTTTTAAAAGTGATAATGATAATCTTAATTACTTACGTCTTTTCTATCCGTTTTTTATTGTATTTTTTCGCTCTTGTACCGCATTGTTTTGTTATCAAGAAAGTAATAATGATTATCATAAATATTAACTTTATTCTCATTATCATTACTTTTCATCATTATTATTTGCATTGCAATTACCATCATTATAACAAAAACAACAACCGGCAAAAAGAATAACAACAACAATTACTACTAATTTCTAATTTCCTACTACAACTATTCGTATTTTTATCCACTATATAATCTGCACCATCTTTATTATAATAATTTTCATTTCCTTTATCATTATCATCGTCATCACCACCATCACTATTGTAAAAGTAAATTATCGTGGTGTTATCATCTCTCCCCCCCTATTATTATATTCTAAAATCAATATCGTATTTTGCCGGCCTATTATTGTGTGAAAAATTCTTCGGTATTGCATGAGCTTGGCTGTCATTACAAGCTCGCAAAAAAAGGGAAAAAAAGAAGGGAGAGGGAGAGGGAGAGGGAGGGGGAGGGGGAAGGAGAAGGAGAGAGAGAGAGAGAAGGAGAGAGAGAGAGAAGGAGAGAGGAAAAAAAAGAGAAAGAGAGAGAAAGAGAACTTTCATTCATTTTTTTTTTTGTATCATATCTCAGAAGATGGAATACCCATAACACTAAAATACAATATATTACACAACACAATAGTGCATCTATTTTTGCTCTTTATTAATATTAAACCTTTTTCATTTTTCCCTCTATCTATCTACGTGTTTATTCCACACTCCCTCCTTTCATTCATTCATTGATTTTAATCTTAATTGCCTATTCGTTTATTCTTGTTCCGTTACTTATGTCATTAATCTCTCCGTTTATCATTTTATCGGAAATTTAATTATCAAAAGTCATTAAAACATTAAAAGTTACAATATATTTTTTTTTAATGATAATTCGAATATTTTGCTCGAAACATTTTAGTTGTAACATGTTTGCATTTTTTCCAATAATATATAATCTCTTCTGTACCTAATAATTTAGTTTATAGATCACACTCTTATGATTATGAACTGCAGGTTATAAAGTTATAATTGTAGGTTATAAAGTTTTGAATTGTTTATAAATTACGAGTATCTGTTCTTAAAAAAAATGGTTTTCCTACTGTGATATATTTGTAGTCATATTTTAGTTCTTTTTTACACTGAAGAGAAACTTCACACGAGTGTGTGTGGATGTATTATATATATATGTATATATATATAATATATATATATATATATATATATATATATATATATATATATATATATATATATATATATATTCACACACACACACACACACACACACACACACACACACACACACACACACACACACACATAATATATATATAATATAATTATATATATATATATATATATATTATATATATTATATAATATATATATATATATTATATATAGTATATATATATTATATATAATATATATATATCATATATATATTATATATATATATATATATATATATATATATATATATATATATATATATATATATTCACACACACACACACACACACACACACACACACACACACACACACACACACACACACACACACACACACACACACATATATATATATATATATATATATATATATATATATATATTTATATATGTATATATATATATATATATATATATATATATTATATATATATATATATATATTTATATATGTATATATATATATATATATATATATATATATATATATATATATATATATATATGTATGTATGTGTATATATACATATATATATCATTTCTCTGTTTTTGCTATTGGTGGCGGTCGGGATAATGGTGATGACTGTAATGATGATGGTGATGGTGATAGTGATGGCGATGACGGTTTTGACAGTAATAGTGATGGCACTGAAGAGGATGGTAGTGATAATGGTGATAGTGATGGTGATGACGGACGATAATGAAAAAGGTGCTTTTATAGATGATAGTAATGATGGTGATGGTTAAGAGGATGATACTAATGATATTTACGAAGTGGATTGAGGTGATAATAATGGGAGTGATAACAGTGACGGTTTAATAAAAAAAAATGATAACAATAATGCAAAAAGCACAATGTAAATGCATTGCAAAATCCCTTGCCTCAGAACCAAATCATGAAGACGAGGCCGGACCATAATCTCTCCCGATTCGAAATGGAAACACAGAAATGCGAGACAAATTCAGAGCAGATTCGCCTAATGCACTCACGTGAAACACGGGTTCCATCCCGTAGACTTTCGGGTGTATGACTCTAGTCGCTCGGGCATGTGCAGCTAGCTGTGCATGCGTTGCCATATTTACGTCTACGGTGGCAACTCCGCGTGGTGCATGAGCACAACATGAAGGCAGCATGATCACAGCATAGTTCACTCGAAGCCCCCTAACTCTCTCGCTGCCATAAAGCACTCACGGCCTACACTCAACACGCTGTCCGCTCTTGTTTCTATTGCCCGTTTGTTAGTGTGCAACGTTCGGTGTTGGTAATGCCTGGATACTTCCACCCATTGCCTTTATATTACGCAGACGGTCCATGACAGACTCAGATACCGTTTCAGTCACTGTGCTTTATAAGACATTCAATTCCAGGACAAAACTTTGTGTGTTCCGGATCCCTGACTCATTGTTTTTTACGGCCCAGTTCATCTTTATGGCGCAGCTAGGCGTCTATATTATTCCCTGCAGTACGTTTTAGACGATATCAGTTATAGCAAGAGTATTCCATTACAGTGTGTAGTCTAAAGCATGCCTGTATGGATTATTTACGTCTAGCACATTTAAAAGTCATCAATTCCCTGACGCGTTCAACTTTCGTATGAAGATTTACGGAATTCGTACCTTCATCACAAATGCATAGCATAAACAGACCACCCATCTATATAATTAGAATCCACTAAGGATGTCACTAGATCTGACTCCCACCTACAATGTACACTATACAAACTCCCTTACTTCATCACCACAACCACACCAATACCTTCCCCGTGTCATCACCAATCACTAAACATATTGCCTTCCTTCCTCCCAGAAAATTATACACGAAGACCCTTTCCACAACTTTACTGCCTCCCTCCCACGCGTTGCCTAAACAACACCAGCACAACACCGCCTCCTTTGCCGACCCCGAACCTCTTTTACACCTCCGTGCCCCCCGTGTCTTTGTGGCAGCCAGCATGTGAGCTACAAAATAACGGCCTTTCCCCTGGTAAATATTTGTGGGCGTTTTATAAACTATTGACTCTGCTGCACGACCCAGAGCGAGGTTCCTCCCAACGCCCTCGCGCCCCTCTGCCTCTCTGCTCTTTAGGATGGCAGCTTACGCACACACGTACACGCGCGCATGGATGTGTGTAGATGTATACATAGAGTAAATACACATGTGGGACGAATGCATACCTAAGATTAAACTTGAATGCATACACTGTACTCGACTAGGATTGTTGTTCTCCAATTCTCTCTCTCTCTCTCTCTCTCTCTCTCTCTCTCTCTCTCTCTCTCTCTCTCTCTCTCTCTCTCTCTCTCTCTCTCTCTCTCTCGAAAAAGGTCACACGAACGCAAGCGGATTGTCCTTACCATTGTGTCTATGCTGTGTAATGCTCGCAACGGACCCTCGCCTTATGATGATTGTGGTCCTATTTTCAACTCAGTGCCGTCACGCACACGTACACAGACACGTATAAACACAAAATGAGAATACGCACAGTTGCGTGAGGATACACATGATGGAACACACACGACCGTGCACACGTAGAATATTACAGTCCTACGCAATGTATCTACATGCAAGTGCTCTTCTTTAAGGACATGTATTTCAAAGATATGAAGCATTTTTTTTAGCCATAATTAAACATATAGATACTAAATATGGTGACACGAAAATTGGAAAATACCTGCGTGCTAGGATAGTGAGTCTCGGAGGGCTACACCTGGTACACGACGTATAAATATGAGTTCAATTCCAAAGCTTTCCGCCTGAGTGGTCGTGTATCGGGTGAATACAGAGTTGAACCGCATTCTAATGTGAAACGCTGTCTCGCAAAAGGGTACAACGGATCTGATTTTATTTCTTTCGCGCTTCCGGCCGCGCTATTAAGAGGTTTCGATCGCCCTTTTCTCTCTCCGGAATAAATGAAAGAGAGTTAGATAGTCCGGTCTTGTATATTTTTGCATTCTTCTTCGTCGGTTCCTAATTGTAGACTTTCTTTTACTTATACTGTGATAAAAGAAGAAAAATAACTCCTGGACGCTTAATTTAGAATCTCGTGCTGAGCTTTACTCCGCTGCTTCTTCTCCAGGAGGTTCATGTTTATGATTATGATAATGGCAACTTCCACGATCTTATTTCACTCCTCTCCGTCACCTTTGCCCCGCGCCGCTTATCATTTCCCCTCCACTCGCGCCTCTCCTTTTTCTCTCACTTTTCTTTTTTTTTTTTATTGATTCCTTTGTCTTCCCTTTCCGTGTCCCTGACGTGAAGTTATGAATATGATTACTGAGTATCCGTAACAGCTGGCAGCTTTCCCGAGAGAGGGTCGCGAGGAGGGAGATCTTTCGGTCTCATCTCTGCGTGTCTGGCTTCGGACGGGCTTCGTCTGGCTTCGTCTGACACTGTCTTGGTGCGTGGCTTCGGGAAAATGGTAGCTTGGGTGATGTCTAGTTGAGTTTTGGATATTTGTTTTCATGTTTTTCTTTATTATTATTATTTTTGTGTGTGTGTATTTTTGTGGTCTTTACTCAGATACGAGAGGAATAACAATAAAAATAACTTGCGTGGCAGTATTTACATATATGTAGGAATGAAAATATATATATATATATATATATATATATATATATATATATATATATCTTTTCATTCCTACATATATGTGTAAGGCCGCGGTGGCCGAGTGGTTAGAGCATCGGACTCAAGACTGGCACGACGGCAATCTGAGTTCGAGGGTTCGAGTCACCGGCCAGGCGCGTTGTTCCCTTGGGCAAGGAACTTCACCTCGATTGCCTACCTAGCCATTGGGTGGCTTCATATATATATATATATATATATATATATATATATAATATATATTATATATATATATATATATATATGAAGGACCCATGTGCATATGCGTTTATGCATCTGCACTTAAACGCCTGTGAACTTACAGAATCGTACTGTAACTGGAGAGATCAAACTTCAGCATGAACTGCATTTTGCAAATCTGGATTCCCCCGAAAGCAAAAGCACCTCCAGGCAGCTGCTCCCCGCTCTGCCAGGTGAGGATCCAGCGGCCGTCGAGGATCCCATCTTAGATACTGCGTGGGATGAGGGCGTTTCGCGTGTCTTCGAAATAGTAAAGCAATGGCGGCGAATCGTAGGTATCCGCTAACATTCGCTTGTACTTCCCGTCGCCGCGTCGGGCGCGTGACGGAAACCCGCTTTAAGTTGAGCAGTTAGCGGGAAAGTGTAGTCGTTAACGAAGGAATGCGGGACTAGGCTCATTATGATGTCGTTAGTCGTCTCGCCCGCTGCCTCGCCTGGCTTATCCGCATCATCACCGCCATCAAACGGCGCCCCTTATTCACTCTGACTGCAGACACGACTCGCTCATAAAGGGAGATAGTGGGTGGGACCTGCGGGATTATGTTTTTTCTTGTTGATTTATATATATGTATATGTGTGTGTGTGTGTGTGTGTGTGTGTGTGTGTGTGTGTGTGTGTGTGTGTGTGTGTGTGTGTGTGTGTGTGTGTGTGTGTGTGTGTGTGTGTGCGTGCGCCCGCGTTTATATGTGTAGATATGTATATATATATATATATATATATATATATATATATATATATATATATATATATATGTATAGATAGATATATATATATATATATATATATATATATATATAATATATATATATTATACAAATATATATATATATTCATATATATATATATATATATATATATATATATATATATCATACATTATGTAATTATATATATATTGTATGTGTGTCTGTTTGTGTGTGTGTACACACATGTACATATAAAACAAAACAAAATAAATTAAATCATCCCGTCAACCGCGACCGTCCTTCCCACTCCCTCCCCACTCCCACTCCCACTTCCTC
>NC_051389.1:3980147-4010147 GCF_015228065.2 Penaeus monodon | reverse complement strand
GCGGAAAGAGAAAGTGGCGTAAGAGCCCTGAATTAGTAGAAAAAAATATATATAAAAACATCCGAGATCTTTTCAAGAATTGAAACACGGGAGGTGCTTAGTCATCGTCCTCTGTTTCTTTATCAATAATTTTGATATTGTGCTTCATGTACACCAAGTAAGCCGTGGTAAGTCGTTGGTGTTTTACATGATTTTATTTACAAGTAAATATGGAAAGGGACCATTTCATTACTAATACGAATATACATTACATTACATTGCATACGTGTACAAGGGCGTAAATATCTATCTGTTTCAGTAACATATATTACTTATAAATAAGAGCTTGTTCACAACAAAACTTCAGGTTTTAATTCTAAAACTATCCTGCAGTCTTAAATCCTGTCTTTGGGAAAATAGTTGTTAAAGGGAAAAAAATTATCAGAATTAACGTCTACACACCTGTATCCTCGCGTGTGAATTAGAGCAAGATTCTTTCATTTTATCTTAAAGTTTTCTTTCCAGTTCTTTTTCTTCTTGATCTTCTTGTTCTTCTCCTTCCCCCCTCCTCCTCCTCCTTCTTCTTCTTCCTCTTCACCTTCGTTTAAATTAGGATAACCATGCTGACCATCCCATATTTGTATTTTATTTACATTCACAACTTCCCTTCACCAAAAATTGCCCTCGCAAAAGCTCACAGTTATATAAATCACGCATATATATTGGTCAGCGAAGAAATCGAGTTTATATCCAAAATTCAGAAACCAATATTTTCCTTCGCTTTCACAAATGAGGTATGGCCGTGAAGTTTGTATTGCTAGAAACTTCACACCCACCAAGAGAGAGAGAGAGAGAGATAGAGATAGAGATAGAGAGAGAGAGAGAGAGAGAGAGAGAGAGAGAGAGAGAGAGAGAGAGAGAGAGAGAGAGAGAGAGAGAGAGAGAGAGAGAGAGAGAGAGAGAGGAAAGAAAGTTGAGATTTTTATCCCTTTTTTAACAAATATTTTTCTTTCAGTGTTGTCTCATCTTCTATTGTCAGTCCCATATCATAAATACTTCGCGCAATTCACGGATCGAACTTGTATATAGGCTCAACAAATTCATAATTATTTTCGAGACAGCCGGGTGGAAATGACAGAAGTGCTGGCCTGTGAATAATTCTGTTTTGAGATCGATTGTCTGAATTATGTAATAAGTTACCCGTACTTACAAATTACTTTTGTTCAAATGTCAATCAGTAGATCTTAAGCTGAGGTCTCACGATGCTGACTGAGTGATGGTACGTAAAAGAATGAAAGAAAATATGCATATCCCAAAACATTGATAAATAAATGTGTATAAGGAGTAAATAACTTTATTTCTATTTATTTATTTATTTATTTGTTTTAGGAACACGAAAACAAGTGATTTTCATACTTCTTTGACCAATAAGAATTCATACTTTTCCTTTTATTAAATTTGTATTTCATTAAAGTATAAGATCAAGAAAAATATGATACATTAATACACACACACTACACAAACATTTTTTCCCAGCTAATAATAATAATAATGATAATAATAATAAATAATAATGATAATGATAATGATAATGATAATGATAATGATAATAAAATCAAAATCAAATAATTGGTATAAAATATCCATACAAAGTATCCACTTATATCATCTGCCTGCATTATTATTCCCCAAATAATTTGCCCGAATTAAACAGTCATCTCCATTGCGTAAAACGAATTTTGTGTCATTTTAACTCTTATAATTTCCATACTTATCATCCCTCCTTCGCTTATTAACACCGAAAATTGGATAAATGCGACGAGATAACTGACAAATCGTAGCTTGTTTCGCTAACGACAATTTCACGTCAATGGCTTTATCATTACATTTGAATATATTACGACGTCCAGTATAAACGTTTTGTTTTGAGGTCACCCTTTGGAATACATTAAATTTGGTACATGTGAATACTTTTGGCAACTTATTGTTTCATTCTGGCAAATTTCGAAACAATGATGACTTCTGCTTTAACCAATCAGGGATTCAAATGCCAGGGAAAGCGGGGGAGCAAATATATAACGAATTGAGTGAAAGTTTATATTATAACGGAAATAATTTTGCCGGAGTTATATTTTATTATTGACTTCGAAAGGTTTGGTAAACTGTAGCTGTGTCTAGCTTCTCAGTCCAAGACGCAGTTTGAGTATATGTATATACATACATACATACATACATGTACATATACATCATATATATATATATATATATATATATATATATATATATATATATATATATAAATATATGTATATATATATATATGTGTGTGCGCGCGCGCGCGTGGTGTGTGTGTGTGTGTGTGTGTGTGTGTGTGTGTGTGTGTGTGTGTGTGTGTGTGTGTGTGTGTGTGTGTGTGTGTGTGTGTGTGTGCATGTGTGTGTGCAGTATATATAGTTATATATATGTATATGCATGTACACACACAGACACACACACACACACACACACACACACACACACACACACACACACACACACACACACACACACATATATATATATATATATATATATATATATATATATATATATATATATATATATATATATTGTGCATATTTTCACGCGTGTAGAGATATACTCTTTATCGATCTAAACATAAATTTCTTTCGACTCATTACATTAATAGTTTTTTATTGGCTATTGACACATTTCCTAAGCTTTAATATTTCCAAGATGTTCTCATAAGCAATAATTAACCTCAAAGAAAAAAGACGAAGAAGAAGAAGAAGAAGAAGAAAAAGAAAGCATGTTTATAGAAGACTTGCTAATGTTTATATTATTTATTTATATTATTTTATTTTCAAATATAATATCTTTTAAATTCGTGGCAAGACCGTAGCGAGCGATAAGGAACTAAACCTTTCCAACTACAGCACAGGAGGTTTGGCTTCGACCGATGTAAACAATAACATATCCCTGTAAGCAGTGAAGCAGTGAAAGGAAACGTGTGTATATTACGGTGCGTGTAAAGGAGTCGTGTGTGGGAGAAAGTGAACAGTAATGTCTCTGTGTTTGGTGTGTGTGCTATTTATGTGTCTGGGGGTGCATGTGTTTGTGTGTATTTATGTTTGTGTGTGTGTGTGCGTTTGTGCACATACAGACAGGCAGGCAAGGAGTCAGTCAATCAGTCAGTCAGACAGACATTATGTATATATATGTATGTATTGTGTGTGTGTGTGCGTGTGTGTGTGCGTGTGCATGTGCGTGGCGGTGCGTGTGTGCGCGCGCGCGTAAACTAACACAGAAACGTGCACATAAATATGAATAAGAATATAGACACATGAAATGAAATGAAATCGTGACGTTTCAAACTCGTCAAGAGTTCCTCATAAGACGGATAAATAACCTCATTACCGTCTTGTGAGGAAATTTAGTTAATTACATTCCATTTTGTGACCGTTTCATATTCATATTTATGTACCCGTGTGTATTTATATGTATTTACTTCTCGTGCGCATGACTAATGTATATGAAAGCAATACTTTAACGTCTGGTGATTACTTGTGCTCATGATGTTATTACTGTAATAACATATTCTCTGAAAGTCACGGCAAGACGAGAAACATTTGTACAAGAAAATCCTACATCCACCCCAGTATTCTTCGTCTCAACTTTTTTATCACAATTAAGCATCATCTTTACTGGCCTGGTGAAGGTAACAGAACTGAGTGGTAGAATATATCCGACATTAACAAAGATTTTAATTTCCTTTGCAGGATATGAAGGCGAGGCGTGTGAGGACGACAAGGTGGTCCCTTCGGCTCCGCCAATGGATCTCATGGACCACTTTACGGGCTACGAGCAGCTTTCATTCGAAGCAGGTAAATACACTGATTTCGTATTTTGTTATTTGTTAATCAAGTAATTTAGTATCACTGTTGTCTTTCTAAATTAACGAGCATTAAAAACATATGTATGTGGGTGTGTGGGAAAAAAACTGGGATAAGGTTTAGTCACCCCTGTCGTGGGCGATGCGTACCCGTTTTCTTAAATTGAGTGACGATAGTAGAAAACGAAAATTAGAATCTCTCTAGGGGAAACTATTCCATACTCACAACTCGGCCATTATTTAATAGTTTTGTTAGATTCGAAAAATAGATTTTGCCGTGAAATAATGGCCTCACTATACCGCTGTTATACTTTATTTTGCCACCATTGCATATATTATATATTGTATTACATATTAATATGCATACGTAACGTTAAATGCAACTTGAACATGCTTCCAATGTACATCACCAATTTACCTCCCATTCCTGATCAAATGAACCATGTATCAGTGCATCATATAACACTACACCCATAACCAGATCCAGTCAACAATATATAATAGCATTTATCACTAATAGTTAAGCGTGGCGTTCTTTCTCCACACACGACACAATATCTAAATAGACACCACCTTTCACCAACGACACAATCATACAATAAAATAACACCATATTATCCCTAATAATCATACCGACCTCGCTGTTTACACTCACCATACGCCACCACATCCCCAAAACACACCACTACAATCTACAGTGCAAAACTATCGTAGCTGAAACCTTCAACTAAACGAAGTATTATCAAGCAGTACCCCAGGATCGACGCACAGCAAAATACAAAAATAACAAGAAAAAAAATCAGAGGGAGAGAGAGAGACATTTAAAGTACGTACCACGTTTTATTCTGCCTCCACTGACGTTGGCGATTATCACAATTAGTGCATATATTTAGCATAGTTTAGCGTGATCGAGATGGTAATGCCCGTGATGGGGCGTGACGGTCAGGCACCATAAAGACCCGTGGAGCGAAGAGGGTGGACACACGCGGTCAAGAGTGAGAATCAGGATAAAAGGTAAAAAGGATTAGGGTCCGTGGGAGCAGGATTAGGGTACGTTTTGGCCAGGTGGAGGTTGCGCCGATGCGTTTTTTTCTTCTAAACTTGTTAAGGCGCATTTGATCAGGATTAGGATACATCAGGTTAGGAAGATGGTGCAATAAGTCGGGATTAGGATACATTAGATCAGGAAGAGGAATGTTTGGTGGGGATTTGGATATTATGTTATTTTTAAGATGTATTAGATCGGGATTAAGATACATTAGGTCAGGATTACGATATAGTTGGTTAGGATTAGGATGATACATTGCGTCAGGAAGATACATTAAATCAGGAAGAGGACACATTATGTCAGAATAAGGATATATTAAGCTAGAAAGAGGATACGTTGGATTGGGACTAGGATACATTAGATCAGGATTAGATACATTATGGTACATTAGATTAGAACAAGGATACATTAAGCCAGGATGAGAATATGTTAGGTCAGGATTAGGATACTTTAGGTCAAAATATGATACATTAGGCTAGAATTAGGATACATTAGGCAAGGACTAGGATACGTTAGATCAGATTAGATACTTAGCTGGGTATGCTGTTTTGGTCAGGATTAGGATACATTAGGTTTGGTCAGAAATGGATATTATGCAGGATTAGGATAATTAGGTCAGGATTATGATACATTAGGTCAGGATAGGATACTTTAAGTCAGGATTCGGATACATTAGGTCAGGATGAGGACACTTTAGCTGAAAATTAGGAGAGAGAACAGGGTTAGGATACATTAGCTGAGGATTAGGATACATTAGCTGAGGATTAGGATACATTAGGTCAGGATTATGTAATTGGATCAGGTAAGGATAATTTAGTCAGATGGATACATTATGTCAGGTAGGATACTTAGTGAGATGGAGAGAGGCGGGTTAGGATACATTAGCTGAGGATTAGGAAATTGGTCAGATAGATTAGGAAGAGAACACGAACTAGTCAAGAAGGAGACCTAGTATGACAAATACACGAAGTGCAAGATCACAGTATCAGTATACAAAACCACGCGGTAGACAGACCAAACCGATAGAACAAAAAAAGGGGGGGGGGCATCGAGCTCGGGTCATAAGTGGGTCACGGTAGGTCGCGCAAGGTCAGGGCAGGACTGCGGTTCGAGGGCTTGCTGCACTCGGGGGGGGGGGGGGGGGTCAGAGAACGAGCAGAGTTAGGGAAAATGCGGATCCCCGTCCTGATGGCGCGGCAGAAACGACATCGCCCTCAGGAAAAGTGGCGGAGGCTAGCGGGCTGGGCTGGTTGTGATGGTGGTGGCGCCTTCAGTATGTAAATGGCCGACCGTCTAGGCCCTGGGGGGGAGGGGGGGAAAAGGGGAGTTGGGTAAAGGGAAGGGGAATGGTAGGGGGAATTGGGTGGGGGAAGGGGGGAGGGGGGGAAATGGTGTGGGGGTTAAAGGGAAGGGGAGGATTGGGGGAGAGGAGGGAGAGGGGGAGGAGGGGGGAAGGGAATGGTGCTGGGGGGGGGGGGGAGGGGAGGAGAATAGAAATGGAAATGGATTAAAGGGGAAAGGAAAGGGGACAGGGAAGAAGAGGAGGGAGAAGAGGGAAGGTGGGGGGGAGTGAGAAAAAGATGGGGATGAAGGGGGAGAGGAGGGAATGGGGGAGAGGGAAAGATGAAGGGGAAGGGGGATAGTAATGGGTTAAAGGGGAAGGGGGTAGGAGAAAGAGGGGAGAGAAGACGAGGGACGAAGCTTATTGGGTTTTCCCCCTATTCCTTCTTTCTTTAAAATTCTTTTCGTGTGTGTTGTTATGCGGTCTAGTTACCTTATATATTTTTTTCAGATATATCTCGTAAGCTTCATATGTTTGTTAAAAATGTTTTTAGTATGTTTTTATCTATTTATCTATCTGTTTTCATATAGAAGTGCATCTTTATATATTTTTTCTTTTGCGTGTAGCGTTTAAAGTATTTACAAAAAGATATTAAGAAAAAAATATATATGTGTGGTATACGTGCAAAATGAAAGGAGTAACGTAAACATGCAAATTAATTCAGTTTTGTAGAGGGAATAACATTGCACCATACGTTTTTATTTATTTATTTTTTTTTTTACATTTTTCACTTGAATCTTTCACAATTATCCATTACAAAAAGTTATTAATATTTATTGTTAAGTTATTAATAATGATTGCAATTCCCTTTTCCTTTTCATTTAACGCGGCTCTGTAGAGTCCCACGACACTTAACTTTCTTTATGATCGTTATTTCCGATTTTACAGTTAAACTTTTTTTTTTTAAACCGAAAGAGAATGGCTTCGACATTAATGATAATTATAGGCATTTGACCGATTTTTGTTCAGGCATTATGACCTTGACCTTGTTAGGGTCAGACGAGGAGAGGTCAGCTGCGTGAAGGCATTAGGGTTGCGTGGGGGGGGGGGGGCAAAGGAGGGTGATATATGTGAATTTTTATTTATTATTATTATTATTTTTTTTTTTTGCTGCCAGGCTGGCGGAGATTTTTTTCTGTCAACGGTGGTACATATGCATGTGCGTAAACACATGCATATTTAGAAACGTCACGTCACACATACATGCCACATACGCACACCTAACACCTCATACCTACCATTTAAAATCATGACAAAAACACACAACTACATCACATAATCACACAAAACCACGACATCACGTTATTCGTGTTCTAATTAAACCGTCATATAAAACATAACAAGGGAACTCCCCGCGTCTCGAACAGTCCAAGAACATAAATATCTCCCAGGCCTTCTGCAACAAGCCACAACTATAAAAATGTCTGCAATTGCGGCGGCAACATATTGGTAATAAAACTGGGAATCTATTGCAATACCTGTTCTTGTGTTGTCACGACTGAGGTACGCTTCCCTTATATATGGCATTTGTAAGGCCGGGTTTAAAAATTGGTTTCGGTGGAGTTCAATAATAATAAAAAAAGAAAGAGAGAAGAAAAGGTAAATAATAACGATAGTCATAACGTCCGTAAGAAAATATGATGAAAACATCTTTGTAGTTAAAAGAAATAACGAAATTGTTTCTTTCATATGATTTTTTTTTTCTTTTTTTTTTGTATCGACTCGGAAATTCACGAAATTAGTGTCATGGTATCTATACAAAGATAATGAAAATACGTCATCAGATAAAGAAAGTGATCAGAGATTATCTCTAAATATTACCTACCCAGGACGTGACATAATAAAGACGTAATAAAATGATAAAAACACGTCATCTAGTAAAATAGATAAATAAATAAATAAAAACATGATGGTAATCACAGACAGAATATCAAGTTTAATTTTATAATTATGTAAATATCCTGAACTAAGACATTAACCATTAATCTAAATATTTAAAGATAAGAAGAAATCCTGTTTTCTCTTTATAATTAAAAAAAAAAAAAATCTGAACTGAGAAATTTACTAGGGTATTTGTGCAGGCGCCTCCCCCCCCCCCCCCTTCCTCCTCAAGGACACAGCTATAAATATTCCACTTAATTTAGACGTCCTTTAATTCAGGACATGATCTTTGTACGTGTTTAATAAGTCTTCCTTTCCAAAAACACCCCCATTCGAATTCCCTCTCGCTCATTCATATCACGTCCTTGCAAAAAACATCGTATTTTTTATCTCTCCCCTCGAGTGCTTTCCTCTTTCCTCTAATTCACTCTAAGTTTTAGCATTTTTTTTTTCTCTCTCTCTCTTTCTTTTATTTTCCTTTTTAAGTCTCCGAGTGACTTCTGCCGGTAATTCGCCACTGAATTTGCTCGGGTTTTTGAGCGATCGTGAAGGATATTACGGAAGGTTTTCTCGAGTGGCCTGGCGCTCCTCCGCCCTCCTCGAGGCAGATTATATGGCGTGGTTTGTCTACGGGTAATCAACTCTGTTTTACATTTCTGAAATATGTATGAATGAATAAATATATATGTTGGTAGATAAATAGGTAGATAAATGTGTAGTTTCATTACGACTGTCATGTACATTTTACAGTACATTTAATGACATGTAATGTAAGTAATGTCTGTACATGTCAATACTTACATTACAACATTAATATATAATATATTAAAATAATATAAAATATTTTTTATTTTATATTTTTAAAATATATTTAAAACATACCAAAATAAAAAAATACTAAAGACATTAACAAACATACCATACACCTACACAAAACATACCATAACATATACATTTAAAATACCCCCAACCACAACCACAACGCCCACACACCCACACACACCCACCACACACCACACACACACACAACACCCACACAACACCACACACACAACACACACCACAAACCACCACACACACACCCTCATACAAACACACAAACACCAAAAAACCTCCTCTCTCTCTCTTCCCCCCCTTTTCTCTCTCTCCCTTCTTTCTCTCCTCTCTCTCTCTCTACTCTCTTTCCCCCTCCTCTCTTTTCTCTCCTCTCTTTCTCTCCTCCTCCTCTCTCTTCTCTCTCTCTCTCTCTCTCCTCTCTCTCTCTCTTCTCCTTTTCTTCTCTCTTCAATCTCCTCCGCTCTCCTCCTCCCCCTCTTCCTCTCTCCCCCCCTCTCCCCTCTCTCCTCTCTCGGGTCCCCACCCCCCCAATTTCTCTCTTCTCTCCTCTCCCTCCTTCCCTCCTCCCCCTCCCCTCTCTTCCTCTCCCCCTTTGTCCTCTCTTCTCCCCTCCTCTCATCTCTCTCCTCTTCCTCTCTCTCTCTCCTTCTCCCCTCCTCCCTCCTCTCCCCCCTCTCTCTTCCCCCCCCCTCTCTCCTCTCTCCTCCTCTTCCTCTCCTCTCTCCCTCTTCACCTTTTCTCTCCTCCCTCCTTTTTTCCCCTCCTCTCACTTTCCTCTCTCTCCCTCTCTCTCCCTTCTCTCTCCCCCTCTGTCTCCCTCTCCCCTCCCTCCCCCCCCCCTCTCTCTCTCTCTTTCTTCTTTTCCTCCTCTCTCTCTCCTCTTCTCTCTCCCTCTCTCTTCCTCTTCTCTCTCCTTCTCTCTCCCTCTTCCCGCTCCTTCTCTCTCCCACTTCCCTCTCCCTCTCCCTCCCTTTCTCTCTCTTTTTCCCCCCCCCCTTTTTTTTTTCTCTCTCCCCCCCTCCCTCTCCCCCCTCTTTCTCTTTCTCCCCCTCCCCTTTCCCCCCCTCCTCCTCCCCCCCTCCCCCTCTTTTTTTTTTCCCCCCCCCCCCCCCCCCCCCCTTTCTTTTTCTCTTTTTCTTTTTTCTCTCTCTCTTTCCCCTCTCCCTCTCCCTCCCCCTCTCCTTCCCTCTCCCTCTCCCCTCCCCTCCCCCTCTTTTCGCCCCCCCCCTCTCTCCTCTCTCCTCTCCCCCCTTCCCTCTCCCTCTCCCTCTCCCTCCCCCTCCCCCCTTTTCCCCTCTCCCTCTCTCTCTCTCTCTCGCCCATCTATCTATCAATTAATCTGTCTTTGGACGAAACCCGAAGCCATCTTACACTCTCGTATTCGTAAAACCGGAAGGAAAGCAGTTCATTCCAGATCGGTAAACGGGGTCGTTTGATTCGGGAAATGTCGTTTCAATACTTATAAGAAACCTGCGTGTTTGCACTGTGGGATTTTTAATTTTCTGTATCAACGCTCTTCATCTTTCCTTCTGTTTTTTTTTTTTTTTTTGGGGGGGGGTGGTCCCCGTTTGTCCCCCTGTTTCTGTTTGTGATGTTTGTATCTGTCTGTCTGTCTGTCTCTGTGTCTCTGTCTGTATTTCTGTCTCTGTGTTTCTCTCTCTCTCTCTTTCTCTCTTCTCCTCCTCTCTCCCCTCTCTCCCCTCTCTCTCTTTCCTTTTCTCCCTCCTCTCTCTCCTCTCTCCCCCCCCCCTCTCTCTCTCCCCCCTCTCCCTTTTTCTCTTTCTTTTCATCTCCTCTCCCTCTCCTCCCCCTCTTTTTCCTTCTTTTCTCTCTCCCTCTCCCTCTCTCCTCTCTCTCTCTCTTCTCTCCTCCTCTCTCCCCTTCGCTCTCCCTCATCTCCTCTCCCTTCTCTCTCTCTTCTCTCTCCCTTTTCTCTCTCTCTCTCTCTCCTCCTCTCTCCCTCTCCTCTCTCCTCTCCTCTCCCTCTCCCTCTCTCTCTCTCCTCTCTCTTCGCCATCTACTTCAATTATCTTCTTTGGACAAACCCGAACCATTCTACTATCTCTTATCGTAAAAACCCGTTCATTCCAGATTCGGTAAACGGTCGTTTGTTCGGAATGTCGTTTCAATACTTATAAGAAACCTGCGTGTTTGCACTGTGGGATTTTTAATTTTCTGTATCAACGCTCTTCATCTTTCCTTCTTTTTTTTTTTTTGGGGGGGGTGGTTGTCTGTTTGTCTCTGTTTCTGTTTGTGATGTTTGTATCTGTCTGTCTGTCTGTCTCTGTGTCTCTGTCTGTATTTCTGTCTCTGTGTTTCTCTCTCTCTCTCTTTCTCTCTCTCTCTCTCTCTCTCTCTCTCTCTCTCTCTCTCTCTCTCTCTCTCTCTCTCTCTCTCTCTCTCTCTCTCTCTCTCTCTCTCTGTCTCTCTCTCTCTCTCTCTCTCTCTCTCTCTCTCTCTCTCTCTCTCTCTCTCTCTCTCTCTCTCTCTCCCCTCCCTCTCTCTCACCCTCTCTCCCTCTCCCTCTCCTTCTTTGACGTAGTAAGCGAAATCGGTGTAATCAACAGTCACTTCCTTATCCGGTTCAGCTCCGGAATAGCGAACGTGTGTGTGTGTGTGGGGGGGGGGTTACACCCGAGTTACAGTGACTTACAGCGAGTGACAGCGAGGAGTTACAGAGAGTTATAGAGAATTACAGAGAGTTACGGCGATGGCTAACAGAGAGTTACAGAGTGTAACAGCGAGGAGTAACCGCGAGTTACAGTGAGGGTAACGGGCGAGGAGTTACAAAGAGTAACAGCGAGTTACAGTGTGTGATAGCGAGAGTAACGGCGAGGAGTTACAAAGAGTAACCGCGAGTTACAGTGTGTGATAGCGAGAGTAACGGCGAGGAGTTACAAAGAGTTACAGCGAGATACAGATTCCACGGCCGCTCCGTCGATTCGGGCCGAGCGAGTGGGCGACAGGAAGATGATTCGTCCCTGAGAAACAGCTCGTGAAAAGAAGCCATTGTCTCTCCCTCCTTCCTTGGCCAAATCTCTTAATTCACCATTAAAAAAAAAAAAAAAATCGGTTAAAAGCTTCTCGGTTGTTAAGACGTATGAATGGAACATCATTCTATGCTCGGTTGGGCCGGGCTGGCTCGAGGTCTGTAGGTCTGCGTGTCTGTCTGTCTGTGTTCCTGTCTGTCTGTCTGTCTGTCTGTGTATTTGTCTCTCTCTCTGCATCTGTCTATCTATCTCTTCTTCTGTATCTCTCTCTCTCTCTCTCTCTCTCTCTCTCTCTCTCTCTCTCTCTCTCTCTCTCTCTCTCTCTCTCTCTCTCTCTCTCTCTCTCTCTCTCTCTCTCTCTCTCTCCTCTCCCCCCCTCTCTCCCCTCTCTCCTCCCTCTCTCCTCCCTCTCTCTCCCTCCCTCCCTCCTTCCTTCTCTCACATAGACCTTAGGCAGGCTGGCTGGCAGGTTCCGCTCCCCGCCATGTCAAAATCCTCATCCCCTAATTGGATGAGGCCGCCACCGCACTCGGGCCGCGGGGAGACTTTCTACATCTTCAGAGAAGCTCTTGAGAGATAAAGCACAGGTCTCTCCACGCCAACTCGCTCCTCGCGGCGATCACTCGGGTTTCAGCGGCCTGTGCTAACGAAAAGGATTAATTATTGCTTAATGAATACGACGGGCGGGGGGGAGGGAGGGGGGAGAGGAGGTAGGTGATATCTTTCGCAATGCATCATGCGGATTCGAAATGCTTCGCTAGCCCGTCGGTGTTTTTTAATGGGGTTATTAATGGTGTTCCGTGAGAGGCTATACATTTTCAACCATAACAGAGAGAGAGAGAAAAAAACAAGACCATATTAAAATATTTTTAAAAAAAGCGACCATAGAAGTTTAGTTTTACATTAATTCACAAAGTATTCGCCTCACGTCTAAACTACCCCAAAGCCTCATACAGTGTCGTTCCGTCTCTTACAAAACACCGAAAGTACCGTAATAATACACAACTGGAGTCCAGTAATTACCGTAGTGGCCTCGAAAATGTTAATGCCACCCACGAAATGTTGCTATAGTTCACAAAATGTTACTGTAGGTCACATAGCGGCCTGCGGAGCCAAAGCCGTATTTCTGAGATCAACAATGAAGGAGTGTTGTTGTTGTTGAATGCAACGAGATGCTAGACATATAATTAGAAGGGTTATTAATCGTAAGGACGTTGTTGTTCGGTGATTAAGAGACCTAATTACCACTCGTAATTAATGGCTGAAGGAACTGTAATGGTCTTTTGAGAGAGAAATAGGGAATGGAGGAGGTGGAGCGAAATATATAGAAAGGTTTGTAAATAGATAAATGATGCAGATAGGTTAATAGATAGAGACGTAGAAAAAAAAAGTTGATTGGTATGTAGATGTAAATAGATACTTAGATATGTAGATTGAACAAATATAGATATATGTCATAAAAGTTGCACTCGAAAAAGGACACACCCCACACACAACACACACACACCATCACACAAACCCCACCCCACACCACACACACACACACACACCACACACCACACAACCACACACACACAACAAAACAACAACACAAAACAACCATACACACACACAGCAATACACACACAACACACACACAACTCATAACACACACACACACACACACACACACAACACCACACAAAACACCCCACACACACAACACACACACACACACACACACACACACACACACACACACACACATTATTTCATGTAATGGAAGACACCATACCATGAACAAAATTTAGTAAAGAACAGAAGAAAATCAAGATAAAAAACACAATTCAATAAAGAAAGAAGAGAAAGAGAGAGAGAGAGAGAGAGAGAAAGAGAGAAGAGAGAGAGAGAGAGAGAGAGAGAGAGAGAGGGAGAGAGACAGAGAGAGAGAAGACACAGAGGCAGTTTCCTTGGCGAAGCAAATGACGCGGAAAAGCAAAACAGAAGTTAAAAACGACTTCTCCTTTGCCCTTCCCCTCCCCTCTCCTCTCCCCCTCCCTTTCTCCTTTCCTCTTCTCCTCCTCCTTCCCCTCTCCTCTCCTCCCCTCTTTCACTTTTGCTCTCTCCTCTCCTCTCCTCCTCCTCCCTTTCTTCTCTTTCTCTCCTCCTCCCTTTCTCCACCTTCTCCCTCTCTTCCCCTTCCCCTTTTCCCTTCCCTCTCTTCCCCTTCCCCTTTTCCACTTCTCCGTCTCCCTCTTCTCCTCTTCTCCCACCTAACCCTTAATCCTCTCTTCCCCTCTTCCCCTGTTTCACTCCTTCCCCCTCCTCCACCTTTCACTTCCTCCTCTCCCCTCTCCCTCCTCCCCTGTTTCACTCCTTTCCCCCTCCTTCCACCTTTCACTCCTCCCCCCTCCCCGTTTCACTCCTTTCCCCTCTTTCCACTTTTCACTCCTTCCCCCTCTTTCCACCTTTCACTCCTTCCCCCTCCTCCCCCTTTCACCCCCCCTCCCCCGCCAATTGCCATTGCCATAGCGTGAGGAGATTATACTGGGCTTGAGAACTCCGAACTTCAGGGTTATATTCTAATTATAGCAACTGCTCGTTTGCATTGCTAACGGGGGAGAGGAAGGAGGGAGAAGGAGGGAGAGGAGAAGGGAAGGGAGAAGGAGGGAGAGGAAGGAGGGAAGAGGGAGGACGGGAAGGAGGAAGTGGAAGGAGGGAAGAGGGGAAAGGAGGGAAGAGGGGGGAGGGGAAGGAAGGAGAGGAGGAGGGGAAAGGGGAAGGAGGGGAGATGAAGGAGAAGGAAGGTGAGAGGGGAAAGGAGAAGGAGGGAGAGGAAGGAGGGGAAGGAGGGAGAGGAAGGAGGAGAAGGAGGGAGAGGGGGGAGGGGAGAGGGGAAGGTGTAAAAGGGGATAAGGGGAGAGGGTTAGAGGGGGGGGGGGAGGAAAGGACAGACAGGAGATGAAGGAGGAGTGAAGAAGGTAAATAGGGAAAAGGGAGAGGGAAGAAGTAGACGGATAAGTGGATAAGAAGAAGGGGGAGAAGGAGAAAGGGAAAGGGGAGAGGAAGGAGGGGAGAGGGAGAGAGGAAGGATAGAGAGGAGAAGAAGAAGAGGGAAGGGGAAAAGGGGGAAGGGGAAAGGAAGGGGGAGGGGGAAGGGAAGGGAGGGGGAGGGGAGGAGGGGGGAGGAGGAAGGGAAGGGGGAGGGAGGGGGGGGAAGGGAAGGGGGAGGGGGAAGGGGAAGGGGGAAATTAGAAGGGGAGGGGGAGGGGGAGGAGGGGAAGGGGGAGGGTATTTAAATAGCCGAGGAACTTGGAGTGTCAAGGTCCCTGGTTGAGGTTATTTTTGTTTGTTTGTTTGTTTATGCTGTTCGGTTTACATGGTTTTGTTATTACCATCTTGATTATCATAATGATTATTATTATAATTATCTTTATCATTATTACAACAACTATTATTACAGTTATCTTTATTATTATTACATTTATCTTAATTATTATTATAATTATCTTTATTTTTATTAAATTTATCTTAATTATCATTACAATTATCTTAATTATTATTACAGTTATCTTTATTATTGCTATTATCATCATTATTATCCTCCTTCTCATCATCATCATTACCCACCTCCTCAGTATCATTATTATAATTACGATTATGATGATAATTATTATTTTGGTTACTGTCATTATTTTTATCTTTCTTTTCATAAATTATTATATAGTATTATTGTTATCATCATCATCATCATCATCACATCATCATCATCATCATCATCATCATCATCATCATCATCATCATCACCATCATCATCATCATCATCATTACCATCATCATCATTATCATCATCATTCAATACCATCATCATCACGTCACATCATCATCACATTCACCATCATCATCATCATTCATCATCATCATCTCATACATTATCATTCATTATCATTGCGTCATCTCATCGTTGTGCTCTTCGTCTTTCATGACATTCTCATATATATCACCTTTATCATATTCATCATGATCAATATATATCATCATTCATCATCGTGATCTTATTTTAAATCTGATCACATCATTACGTCACTAATTTAATTATATATCATCTGTGCTTGCTTCTCATCACCATCATCTATCATCATATCATATCATATATACCATATCATATATTATCATATATCATATAATATATATATCATATATCATCATACATATATATATATATATATATATCATAGGTTATATGATATATATGATCATATATATCTGTTTTTCTTATCTATCATAAAATATACATATCATTCACATACCTCAATATTACTCATCATTTTTCATATTTTCTTTAAAATTTTTCATCCTTTTTAATTCTTTTTATTATATCATTTTTGCTTTGTGTCTTTCGTTTTCTGATTTAGGGTTTTTTTTCATGCAAAGGCTTTTATTCTGGGTCTTTGTGAAGTTAATGCTTCTTATTAATTTTTGGCCTGGCTTCTAAGACATCAGGGTAATATTGAAGTAGTAGAATTAATAAATATATTATTATTTAAAAATATATAATAAACTAAAATATATGCAATTAAATATATTATTTAAAAATTATTATATCTAAAAATAAATTTATTATTGGATAATTTTAATATGATATAAATTTGTTTTAAATTTTAAAAAATCATATCTTATTATTAATATATTTATCTATTTTCCTGTCCTATTCATCTTTTTTTTAATTTTGTTTTTTTTGTTGGTTTAAAAGTTGGTTTTGGGTTTGGGTTTTGTGTGGGTGGTGTGTTTTGCTGGGGAATTTTTAAATTTCCAAACTTTCAACTATTTTTTTTATACTGGGTTTTATCTATCTAAATTCAAAAGGTTTCAGCAGACTGAGTTTTTACGTTCTTAAATTTATTAAAAAACCGAGTACGCTCTTACATTGGCGAAGGGCAAAGTTTGGAAAAATTTTTTTAAATTTTTTCCCCCCGGAATTATAAAAAAAAAATTTTTTAAGTTCCCCAAGGAAGTTTAAGAATGAAGGGTTTATTTTTTCTAATTGGAATTTCAGTGGGTATACTTTTTAAAATACTAAAATCTATTCTTGTTTTTAAAACCGTCTTATTAAATGAACCAAAAAAAAAAAAAATACTGTTTACCAAGAACAGTCAAGGACCTACTTGACTATTACGACAATTAGCGATTGTAAAAGATCCCCTCGGCAATGAATATTCAACCGTACCCACTACACATTCAGAAGCTCATTAGCTAAACACACACTTGTCTGATACCCTCGAAGCTCATGGTCCCAGGTCACGCACACTCCGAAATTCTCCTGTGGACGGTGGCTCACTTGATCTCACTTGACCCCGGGGCGTAACTCGACGGGGCGAATTAGGCAACAGTTCTTGTAACAACTGATTTTTTTTTTAACTGGATTTTTTTTTTTTTTTTTTCTGCTGGATTTTTTTTTTTTTTTTTTTTTTTTTTTTTTTTTTTTTTTTTTTGGTGGGGAGGGGGTAAGCGTGGTTGTTGAAGAATTTGTGAATCGAGAGGGATTTTTTTTTTTTTTTTTTTTTTTTTGACTGTGGGGGAATTGAATCGTATAGTATTAGAATTTATATATTTATTTGAAATGTGGGAGGGGCGGGGATAATAATGATAAAAAACCGAAACGAAACTACTGTAGAATAAACGGTAATGTATTTGAGTTGCATATATATATCATGGACTAGTTTATAGGCAAATTAAATCCTATAGCATTAGATTTTATTCCATGTGCTTGAAATATGAGAGAAACGAAAAACAAAACAAAAAACAAGCAAGCTACTGCAGAATAAACGGAAATATATTTGTATTACATTGTATACAGGAAGATATAAGAGGAGCGGATCATTTAAGTGCATAAAACACTTTTGGAATAGACTGGCGTGACTGCAGGCCAGGGTGGCGGAAATCCCCCTTCTGGCCCGTGAGATATTTCGCCTCCTAGCCGCTTCACTCCATTGGAAAACAATTTTTCTTTGTCCCCTTTATATTCCGTTCCCTCGGACTCTGAGGCTTTCTTTGTCCTTTGCATAGTAGCCGCATAGTTGGGCAAGAAGACACAATGGGGCGATGGGAGGCGTGCTTATCGAATACTTTTTTTTTTCTTTTTTGAGTGGGGGATGGTGGGGAGGCAGGAGATACTTGTTGCAGCTTCCGGCGTCCCAGCTTTAGTAGAGGCTGAAGCATTCTTTTGCGAAGGACGAGGCAATTGCAGGAATGATTATAAACGGTATGTCGGTTGATTGTCCTAGGTCTTTAAACTATAAAATGTTATAGAAAATGGTCTCAGATTGAACAGTGTGTAGAAACAGGGCCTGATTGTTATCGTACACAGTGTCGTTTATATTTATGGTATGAGATTTTAACGTTGTCCAAATATCTGTTATAGAATGCCATTAGTAACAAATATGTGCGGAAACGATAACCAATACTCGCTTTAAACGGAGTCACTTCCACGAAACATCTACATATTCCAGCCGCACCTCATTACTGCTGCGTTTGCCTAGCTTGAAATAACAGTTACATATAATCTACTAACCAGATTTTTTTTCTATTAAAGCATCACATTCTGACTCTCTTAATGGCAAAATGTGTTTCCATAAAGCAATCAAGGACGAAACACTTTACGCCAAAAGGCATATATTTTCACACTTAGGAGGACCCATGTGCGTTAGAATAATTTCCCTCGTGATGACATAATATTCGTACCAAGAGAAGGTATTAAACGTGAGTAATATTCGTAATGAGAGAAGGTTCTTAATAAAAAAAAAAAAAAAGTAGAAAAAAGTACCAAAATTCGTACTGCCGATAACCCGCCCATTGACAACCCTCCCGCGTGCATTAATAACTCACCGAAACCACTCTCTCATCGGGAGTGTATCGGGCAGATGATATTCCGAGTTCCTTTGTCCGTCGTGATCGGAAATCGATCGTGTTTGCGGTAACTGTGGATGACTCGGCTGGCGTTGACCGCGTGCGACGTCGCTTGTGTCTTCTGCTCGTCCCCTTATTCCCCAGATTTTTTTTTTTCATTCGCGCTCGAGGATCCGCCGGGTGTTGACTCGCTCGGCTTAATGTGATTGTGTATCCATCTCTCTTGCTCTCGAGGATCCTGGTGTTATTGACTGCTGGGGCCGTGTTGCTGTCCTTCTGGCTCCGCTCGCGCTCTTGGAGTACCGCGGGCTTGTTATTGGCTCCGTGACAGACAGATGGGAGGGCCGCACATGTACATAAACACCCCCTTCTCTCTTCTCTCTCTCTCTCTCTCTCTCTCTCTCTCTCTCTCTCTCTCTCTCTCTCTTCTCTCTTTCTCTCTCCCTCTCCCTCTCTCCCTCCTTCGCTCTCTCTCTCTCATCTTCTCTCTCTCTCTCTCTCTCTCTCTCTCTCTCTCTCTCTCTCTCTCTCTCTCTCTCTCTCTCTCTCTCTCTCTCTCTCTCTCTCGGTTTAAGCTTGTAGGGTTTCCATGCCGTTTGATTGATTGTATGGTTGGTTGATACAGATGCCTGGACAAATTGGGTTACTCCCGAAAGCTGATTTTCAATTTATTTCGATTCTGTCGTTCGGTCTAATTAGTCTTGAAGATGGAAACCGAATTTATGAAAGTTAAATTTTTTTGATATATTTATATTTGCCTTTTTCACGGCAATATACTGAATTGAGAAGAAGGAAAAATATTTCGTACCCTTTACCAAGGCAGTGTCAATTTTGCTTACTCAGTGATGCGTCAGGTTTGGCCCACATTGCTGAAGGTCACTTACGTCAAGACAATAAAAGCAACTGATTACCCAGCGCCATGCAGGAAGACCTTGAAACCTGAAGGAGGATCAAGTAACCACTCCAAGCAGAGCACTCCAGTCTTTCACTGCCCAGACATCCTTGAGCACAACGTCAAGGCTTTGCACTCCCTCGGCTTCTCATAGGAGGCTAAACCACATCGGGGCGTAGGGGTCGATTTTGTACTCCGCTCAGTCTTTCGGTGATCCTTATTACAGGCTGTCGATACCCTCATCCATCGTCGCCGAACAGAGAATATTGAGCTTTGCTATCACCCAGCGGAAAATAGTGAAGACAAAGCTATGTTGCATTAACCTGAATGTCGATATTGGGCATCGTCAAATATAGACGAGGAGCTTTACATAACACGGCTGCCAATACATTCTTTTTGCGAAAGATTTAACACGGGAGTTTGGACTCGTAAAACCCGCTCGTTGATGTAACCACTTTGCAGGCGTCAGAAGTACCGTCCAACCCCCCCCCCCCCGTCCCCCCTGCCTGTCGTCATGACCATGCATGCTCGCCATCGCCCATGAAATGTCGGGGAGTAACAAGAGCGAAGGAATGCTTGTTATGTAGGCGTGCGGTTTTGTGTTGACCGCTGGAACGAAAGGGGGATTATGGTCATTATAATGATGATGGGCATTTGGACAATAATGGTGGTATCAGTGACTGAAATATTGGCAATTTGATAGTAATGATAATACGTGACAATGATTTTGAGAAGCAGTGATTGTAATGTCGAGAATAATAGTGAACCGGTATTATTATGATATCACTGTCACGGTAAGCAATAAATGCTCGAAACTATTGCCCATTATTCTAATAAACCCAATAAACTTGGAAATCAATATGAGGATCCTTAAGAGGGAAATAAAGAATATATGATTATTGGTCTTTCCCATACCGGAGAATATACTTAACTCTTAGATGGTATATACTTTATAATTATTTATGTGTTTTTAAATACATGGAATTGTAGAATATCTTTCGACGTAAAATACAGAAAACTCTAAATAATCGAAGACGTTTTCCATCTGTAAATACGTTCTGGTGTTCATAAATTTTCGTAACGGTCGATAAGAGGCTTTGTGGCCATTAGACTCATCTTAGCTTGGCTGGTCACTCTCCTTTCACTTTCATTTATTTTTTCTTGTGCCTCTTCCCCTCCTCTTTCCTTCCTCTTCCCTGTGTATCTTCTTCGTTTTCCTTTTTTCCCCCTTTCTTGTATATTTTTTTCTTTTTTTCTCTCTATTTTTAGTTTTTTTTTTTTTTTTTTTTTCTCTCTCTCTCTAGCTTTTTTTTGCGTCTTTTCTATGGTCTGGCGTTCTTATTTTTTTTTTCCTATCTCTCTTTTTCCTTATTCTTTTCTTTGTTTCTTTTGTGATCTCTTTCTTTTTTTGTCTTCTTCTTTGGTCCTCTCTTTTCCTTTTCCTTTCGTAATTGTCTCTTTTCTCTTTCTCTCTTCCTTTTGTTTCCATTTCTTCCTCTTTTCATATCTATCCTCTTTCCTGTGGTTCCTTTTCCTTTTCCTTCCTCTTTCCCCCGTTTCCAATTCCTCTTTATTCCTGCCTCTCATGCTCTGTTTTCTTTTTCTCTCTCCTCTTTCTTTGCTCCCATGTCCCTTTTTTCGTTATTTTTTTCTCTACCACGATTCCTCTTCACCTGCCTTACTTCCTTTCTCTTGACTCGTCTTTCTTCTTCTTCTTCTTCTTCTTCTTTTCTTCTTCTTTCTTCTTCTCTTCTTCTTCTTCTTCTACTTATTCTTCTCTTCTTCTTCTTCTCTTCTTCTCTCCTTCTTCTTCTTCTTCTTCTTCTTCTTCTTCTTCTTCTCTTCTTCCTTCTTCTCCTCCTTTCTTCTCTTACTTCCATTCCTTTTCCTGCTTCATTCTTCTCTCTCTTTCGTTTTACAGTCTTTTCCTTCTTCTTCTTCACTTGTCTCTCTTTCTCATGTCTTTAAGGCCATGATCCCATTTTGAATTCTTTTCTTTCGTACGTCATCTCGCTCGCCGTGTCTATATGATATTTGTTTTTCTGTTGTATTGCCACCATCTGCCGGTGTCATTTGCGGCATCTGATTTACATGGTGTTGTGCAATTCTTCGGTGTTTTGAATGTACTAATTACTTCACGTTATTTCTGAAATGTGTATTTTTTGTTAGAACGCGCCTAAGTATTTCACCTGAGTTTGTTGTACTTGGTAGGTTGCCGATAACACTAATCGTTGTCATTCTTAGCACTTATCATTGCGATTCCGTCCTTGGGTCGCGAATTCTTTGCTGAATTCCTCCTTCGATCAGGGATACATGTGCTAGCGAGTGATACACTGTAGTCTTGGCAGCCTCCCTGGAACACTGACCGTAGTATCGCATCCTGAAACACTGGGGTAGTAGTGTTACCCCCCTCTTCCCCTTCCCCAGCCATTTTCCCCTCTCCGTGGCGGGGGAGAGATGAGCCACTGGGCCGGCCGCCAAGCCCCGTCGTCCCCTCGGTTCTTATTATGCCATTACCCTCCCATTAGTCATTTCCTTGCCTGGTACAATCCTTCATGTTTTCCCCGCGAATGGGTCACTCCCCCATCCCTTCCGCCGCCGCCGCCTCCTCCTTCTCCTCCTCCTCCTCCTCCTCCTCCTCCTCCTCCTCCTCCTCCTCCTCCTCCTCCTCCTCCTCCTCCTCCCTCCTCCTCCTCCTCCTCAACTTCCTCCTCCTCCTCCTCCTCTTCCTCCCCTCCTCCCCTCCTTCCTTCCTTCCCCTCCCCCTCCTCTCCTCCTCCTCCTCCTCCTCCTCCTCCTCCTCCTCCTTTATCTCCTCCTTCTCCTCCCTCTCCTCTTTCTCCCCCTCCTCCTTCTCTTCCTCCTTTTCTCTGTTACCCTCCCTCCTGCTTTCCTTTCCCCCCCCCTCCTCCTCCTATCCTTCCCCCTTGTCCCCTCGCCAACGCTAATTTCTCTGTTCGTTGCTCTTTCCCTTTTCGTTTCCTTTATCCTCCTTTCCCCTCTCTTCGTTCTTCCTCGCATCCCATTCAATACATCCCCTTATCCTGCATCTCCCCCCCCCCTCCCTCTTTTTTCTTGTTTTCTTATTTTTTCGCAATATTTCTTTGGTCCTCTTCTTCATTCCTCCCCTTTCCCCTTCCCCTTTCCCCTTTACCCCCTCCCCCCTCCTCTACTTTTCTCTTTATCCTCCCTTTCATCATCCTCTCGTCTCTCTCTCTCACTCTCCATATGCCCGATTTTACTTTCTTGTACAAGTACCCTCCATTCGCATCAAAGAAAGTACAAGATGTACACGGACCCCAAGAAGTACAAGAAGCAGAAGGCTGTGCTGTTACGAGTAGGAGAAAAGAGGACAAGTGATGACGGTGGAAGTGCAATAGCGATAAAGAAGAATAAAGAAAAGTAGGGATAGACTGTGTCAGAGACGGCGTGTTAAATAAAGGGATGTTTTAAAGATTCTCTACAGGATGGAATGCAAGCTGAAGGAGGTTTATTCAGGGCAGCGACCCTCGTGCGATGTGGGAAGAAGCTGGAGAAGAAAGAGAAGGAGATAAAGGAGAAGGGGAGGAGGAGGAGAGGGAGCATGAGGAGGAGGGGGGAGGAGGGGGAGGAGAGGAGGGAGGAAGAGGAGGAGGAGGAGGAGGAGGGGGAGAAGGAGGAGGAAGAGGAGAAGGAGGAGGAAGAGGAAGAGGAGGAGGATGGAGGATGGAGGATGAGGAGGGGGAGGGGGAGGAGGATGGTGGATGGAGGATGGAGAAGGTAGAGGAAGAGGGGGAGGGGATAGGGGGGATGGAGAAGATGAAAGAAGATCATTGCCCTCTATCGTCCTCCCTTCTCACATTTTCATTACCTATCCATTCGTAACCTTCACTGTATCATATCTCCTATTCCTCCTCCTTCCCTGGCCTCTCGCTCATCCTTCCTACTTCCTTCCTTCCTCCCTTTCCTCCTCTTCCATCCCAGCTTCTTTCACCTCCTTCCTGTCATCCCCCCCCGTCTCTCTCCGCCCTTCCTTCATCGACCATCATCTGCTTCCTGGGACGTTGACGTTATGCTGATTCGCCGTTTTGTCGATCAGGTTTATCATTTGGTTAGTAACAAGGCTCGGTTTCGGGATAAAAAAAGAGGGTAAAAATTGTGATGACTTGAGAGAATAAAGATATGGTAATGTCTTTTTCTTAATGAGTTTGTCGAGAAGCGATTGATAGGTAGAGATAGAGAGTAGACTGGAAAGAGTGATGGATAATGGTGAAATTGTGTGGCCTTGTGCAGGGATTATATGAAAATTGAATCACCGGATGTTTTTCTTTGTTTTGGTACGATTTCCATAATTTTATAGTGTTCTCGTCTCGTTAGCTCCTTTCTTTTCTTTTTCTATTTTTTTATATTCTTTATAATTCTAGGTCAAGAATCAAATTATGAGTTACGAAATTATCATTATGGTGTTCATCGTGGAAGTGAGATGTAATTTTTTTTTCTGGTATTTTTCAACACGAAGATTCATCTCATTTGATTAAAAAAGGGAAGTGCTAAACATTGCTAATGTTAAATAGATTACTGGAATAAGGATATATGTTAAATCAGCGGCCTGAAAGCTGTTGCATAAAGCGCTATCACCGGTTTATGCAAAATGTATTCATCTATGGTTTATGTAAAACAAGACAGTGTGATACTGAAATCGCAAGAATCAGGCATGAATATAGATTGTATTGGCAGGTCAGTACAGTTTGTAATATCGAGGAAACTATGTGTAAATTATGTAATGAAGTATATAAGAGAACAGTTGTACATTACATCTCAGAGTGTCATTTGTTACAACCTATCAGAGCATCTAGCATGAGGTATAGATAACTATGTAACTATTTCATATCATCTGATGTCTTAGAAGATATACTTATGTTGTATCCTAAAGTTGGAATGTAGTATCACATGGCTACATATCAAATGTAACAATGCCTTTCCATGCCTAAGCTTTATCCCTGCGCGAGAGATGAGTAAATAAAATACTGTGTAATTATTCTTTCATTTTAACTGATGTGCAGATAATATTCCAATGTAATATTATTATATAATGCTATGACCATGCATCAAATGTGCCACAGCTTGCCCATGCCTGTGCAGGTAGCCAGGGGTATACTAAAGGACTAAATTAAACTAAACACAAGCTCTGTCCACATCTAACCAGCCAAGGAGTGTGCTATTAAAAGAATAACAGATGAAAAAAACGTGAAAACTGATAATGATAGATAAAAATGATAAAAAGTTAACACAGGTAGCAGGTAGCCACTATACGTAATCATCAAGATCCTGGAAAAATAACCTTTGCCGACACGTTATATAGTTACCGAAGCTTATTGAAAACAGATGTAAATTTCTGTTAAAAGTACCGAGGTTGACATTTCATGAAATCCACGCTAATTCACTGATGGTTATTCTAGAGTTAAGAAAGTAAAGAAAAGTGGATATAGTAGTGAAAGGGAATCATTTTTTGTAAGATAAGATTCGTAATAATATCTAGTTATTATGACGGCCGTAATCTAGGGTACTGTCTGACAGAGGATGACTATGACTGAGAGAAAGATTTATGAAAAGTTTGATATGGAGAGAGTCGTAAATCCGGGAACGAGATTCATAACTACTTTGGCAATTACGTTCACATCATCTGGTCTTTCCTTTTTTGTTTATTATTTTATTATTATTATTTTAGATAGCCATGTTCCTCTTCGCAATGTTTTTTTCCCCCTCACTGGTCTTTCTCTTTCTGGTCTCTCTTTCCCTTTCTTTCTGGGCTCTCCCCCCCCCTCTCTATCTATCTATCTATCTATCTATCTATCTATCTATCTCTATCTATCTATCTCTATCCATCTATCTATCTATCTCCCTCTCTCTCTTTCTCTTTCTCTTTTTCATTCTCATTCTCATTCTCATTCTCTCTCTCTCTCTCTCTCTCTCTCTCTCTCTCTCTCTCTCTCCCCTTTCTCTCCTCTCTCTCTCTCTCTCTCTTTCTCTCTCTCTCTCTCTCCTTCCTCTCCTCTCTCCTCTCTCCTCTCTCTCTCTCTCCTCTCTCCTCTCTCTCCTCTCTCTTTCTCGTCTCTCTCATTCTCTCTCTCCTCCCCTCTTCTTCCTGTTCGTGCCTCTCCCTCTCCTCCTTCTTTGTCTACTTTTCCCTCCCCACCAGGAAGAAGGAAGAGCCAACCCATTTTCATTCTTTTATGAAACGATCTCGCCTCAAAAACTTTTTATATTGTTTTATTTTGGTCCTAGCTACCCCCCCCCCAAAAAAAATAAAAAAAAAAAAAAAAAAAAAAACGTCATCCTCCCGCGCGACACACACGTGACTTTGTCCGATCACACTTGTAATCTGCCAAAGAGATCTGGTATTCACGCCCTCAAACGCTGACTCGCGGAATGCGTGTGTGCTGAGGGCGGGGAGACGAGGCGAGGCCTACCGAGAGGAACCGTAGGGCGCGCGGGGATATTTGTCTTCTGTGGGGCTTAGAAACCGTAGGGCGCGTCGGTCGTTAATTGATGGGCTTTTGGGGGGTCGAAGGAATCATAAGGATATGCCGGACGCGGGAGGCTCGGTATCTCTGAGCTGAGCTTAAGCAGGATGGCGGCTGGCAGGGAGAGCCAAGGGACAAATGGCCGCGTCTGGAACGGCGACGGGCGCGGCAGGAAGGCGAACGTCGGAGGCGGAGGAACGTGAGCCTCCTAAGTAGTTCCTCCCGACGCGTCAGTCACTGTAAATCACAGCCCCGTCGGCCGGATGACGGAGGCACGAGGCGTAATCCGGCGCAGCGGGTGAGCTGGACAAAGTAAGAGTGTCAGACGTCGCGGAGGATTCGGAAACAGATGGCGGGATCCGGCCAGTGAGGACAAAGGCAAGGACGCGTAACAAATTTGGCAAATATTGCATCTGACGTGTGTATCATAGGGGGCCTCAGGGGCGCCTTGAATGGTGCGTTCGGTGCAGACCACTCTGGGCCTTATCCAGGAGAACGTTTCGGCCGAGAATTGCAAATCCAGAAGCCCCTACTCCGATGACTAATAATCATGGGCATACATGCATGCGAACAATTACCTTGTTACCTGGCGCACCTGCCAGGTACTCGGTGTATCGTCAGAGAGACTGCAAACAAGTGTGACCACGCCTGAAAACATGCACTTGACTCCAACGACTAATCATAACACAAAAGCCCCGAATACCTGGAAGAGCACAAACTAGATTCAGCGAAGTCCTCTCAGCATAAGAGCGTAACGTAAGATCCGGGAGCCCATAATCCGAATCCAAGAAGGACGCGGTGAAGAGAGCAATCGATTGCAGACGGGATCACTTGAGCAGAGTACGGGAGAGCGACTCTCGGGCTTGAGAGCTGAAGGGGCGAAGCCTTTCACTCGAGAGACGTCGGGGCTGCTGGAAACATCGACTCGGAATCGCCCCTTTGTTCGTCAAGTTCACATAGGCCAGAAGTTGGCGAGGGGAGCGACGGGGAACTTAATCATGGAAATGCTGAGATATTGAGTTTGTTTGTGCGTTGTTCGTCCAAATTTTTCTCAAAAAGGGATGGAGGAGGTTAAGCTCACAAATACATTAAAAAAGAGAGAGAGAAAAAAACACCATCTCTATCACGAATCCCGAACAATACACTATCATAAAATCGTCCCACACTCCTCGGTAATTTGAGATAACCTCCCCCAAAAGAACCGGAAATTGGTGGTCAGCGAGTAAACCTATTGTACTTGGCTTCCCCATTAAGCTTTTCTCCACTAATTACATAAGACCCGAAAGTGAAAAATATTTCTCTGCAGAAACAGAAATTGTCACGCTTTCATTTCAGCCTCGAGGCAGAAACCCACAATGCATTTTGGCCGCTTTTGCTGCGTTGACAAGAGCACATTGTGTAGCTTGACTGATCAACGGGTTGGACTTTAAGACAGGCAATATTGTTAGGATTCGTGGAACAAATATCAACGTGAAAGGTTTATAAATACTTAGTGACTGCTAATCGACAAACATCCGTACTAGTGGGTTGAGCTTCGGCTTACTGTCTCCGTCGGCGTCTCATTCGAAATATTGACTTCAAAGAGAGAGAGAGAGAGAGAGAGAGAGAGAGAGAGAGAGAGAGAGAGAGAGAGAGAGAGAGAGAGAGAGAGAGAGAGAGAGAGAGAGGGAGAGAAATAAAAAGAATGAAAGGGAGAAAGACAGATAGGGGGGGGGGCGGATTAGTAAAGACAAAAATGGGTTTCTATTCTTTCACATATTCACGTAATGCGCTCTCTCTCTCTCTCTCTCTCTCTCTCTCTCTCTCTCTCTCTCTCTCTCTCTCTCTCTCTCTCTCTCTCTCTCTCTCTCCCTCTCTCTCGGGCAACAGATATAAAGCCTTTCTTCTTAATATCAATTCCTTGAAGAATGTCTCTTCGCTGGAAAGTTTTCTCGTGATTTGCAGCAGTTCTTGAACCCGGGTCATCGCGGACAAATACGTCTCTCTCAGTTTTGATGGTCCATACTTTTTACTTGCGTTTTCCTTTGGCTGGAATTCTTGTGCTTTGATTTCTTCTGATTTGAAAAAAAATATATTGATTGGATGAGGAAGGTGTTGTCTCTCTGTTTTTTTGTTTGTGTGCGTTTGGCTTTGTTTGGCTTTGTGGTTCTGTTTCTTTTTCTGTGTTTCTTTTGATGTGTTTCGGTTTCTTTTTTTCTTTTCTTTTTCTTCTTCTCTCTCTCCTTTTTCTTCTTCTCTCCTTCTCTATCTCCTTCTCTCCTTCTCTATCTCTTTCTCTATCTCTTTCTCTCTCCTTCTCTTTCCTTCTCTATCTTTCTCTATCTTTCTCTCTCCTCTGTCTTTCTCCTTGTCTCTCTCCTTCTCTCTCTGTCTCTCTCTTCCTTCTCTTTTTTCTCTCTCTCTCTCTTCTCCTCTCCTCTCTCTCTTCTCTCTCTCTTCTCTCTCCTTCTCTCCTCTCTCTCTCTCTCTCTCTCTCCTCTCTCTCTCTCTCTCCTCTCTCTCTCTCTCTCACCCTCTCTCTCTCTCTATCCCACCTCTCTCTCTCTCTCCCCTCTCTCTCTCTCTCTCTCTCTCTCTCCTCCTTTTTTCCTCTCCTCTCTCTCTCCTCTCCTTCTCCTCTCTCTCTCTCTCTCTCTCTCTCTCTCTCTCTCTCTCTCTCTCTCTCTCTCTCTCTCTCTCTCTCTCTCTCTCTCTCTCTCTCTCCCTCTCCCTCTCCCTCTCTCTTTCTCTCTCCCTTTCATTTTAGCATAACACAGTATCCCAATACTCAATAATATATCCCATTCAGTATTTTAGCCTATAAAAACTGCCCGCGAGATAGTTAGGCCTACCCTTTTTTTTAACAGCTCGGTTTTTTTAGGCCTAAGGATTCATCAAATCTGAACTGCGAGAAATTTAAATTCTCGGAGCTAAAGTTAAGAGTCTAAAGATTTATTGATCCCGTTTTCCCTGTCGTTCTAGCCAAGTTTCCCGCCTTTGAGATTTACATATTAATACAAGAGGCCAGTCATTCAGTTTGCCCGAGACGTCCATTGTCCGAGGCTCGAGATATTACTGTACGGAGGGAAATCGATTTTATTTTGCTGATGATATTTTGCTGATTTTTTTTTCTCTTTTTTTTTCTCTCTCTCTCTATCTCTGTCTGTCTGTCTCTCTGTCTCTCTGTCTCTCTCTCTCTCTGTCTCTCTGTCTTCTCTCTCTCTCTCTCTCTCTCTCTCTCTCTCCCTCTCTCTCTCTCTCTCTCTCACTCTCTCTCTCTCTCTCTCTCTCTCTCTCTCTCTCTCTCTCTCTCTCTCTCTCTCTCTCTCTCTCTCTCTCTCTTCCCACCTCTGCCGTCACCTTTAGTTTTGACTTATCCACTTTTTATCGACTTCATATCCATTTTTACCTTTTTATTTCATTTTCTCCCTCTCCCCTTCCCCTCTTATCTCTCCCTCTTCCCTTCCCTCTTTCAGTATTTCTTATCTCTCGCTTTTTCTCTTTTGTCTGTTTTTCGCTCATCCTCGGTTATATTTTATTATTATTATTGTTATTATTATTATTAATTTTATTATTATTATTATTATTATTATTATATATCATTATTATTATTATTATTATTATTATTATTATTATATTATTATTATTATTATTATTTTTTTCTCTCTCATTCGATTCTTCGTTTTTTCAATCTTTTCTTTTTTCTTTTTCTTTCTTTCTCTCTTTCCTCTTTACTCTTTTCGTCTTCCTTCTCTTCTTTATTTATCTTCTC
>NC_051389.1:3970147-3972647 GCF_015228065.2 Penaeus monodon | reverse complement strand
CGCGGCGGGGCGGGTGCGGGTGTTCCTCATTAATCGCTTTTTTTCTTTACGTTTTCTTCCACCTGCTGCCCCTCTTCGCTCCTCTCCCTTCTTTTTCTCTTTCTCCCGATACGTGGCCTGGGTTCATGTGCTTTTTCCTTCCACATAACGCCTTCTACTTGCAGCTAGCGACCTTCCAATAATGTCATCCACATGCTACTCTCTACTGTACAAATTGACATGATCCCTGCTCGTTATAGGACCCTCCAGCCACTCTGTCTTGCACCTGTTGCCGTGTCTTATTTCCTTCTCCCTTTCTTCTTCTGTTCTTCCTCCTTGCTCGTCCTCCTTAATTATCATTATTTATTCATATATCCTCCACGTGATCTATCTAGTAGGACTTTTTTTTACCTAGCCAATAAAAGAAGAACTTATTTCAGGAAAGTGTATAAAGTCAGATTATCAGAAAACCTTGAGCGTGAAGTCGGGCGGGGGTTCACGGAGAATTATGGCGCTCGAGATTGTAGCTTGGCGGTAAAAGTAGCATTATGTATGATGTTCCCCTAATTAACATAACCATAAATGATGGTGGCGTTTGTATCGAGAAATTTACCTCAGCGCTGAAATACGAGACCAATAACTGTGGTCAAGATTAGGTACGACGGGTTAGGAAGGGTTTTGTAAGGCCTGTACTCTAGAGGATAACGCTGTTATTCTTGCTGTGAAGAATTGTGCCCCTGTGTTATGGAGGGCAGCTGCCGATTTCCTTCGAGCATTTACAGGGGAGTGCGTTTTAGTGCCTCTGCGTTCACAACATTGCATAAAAATGGAAAGGGGCTATTTCGCGAAACATGGGAATTTCGTGCTAGAGACAGCTATGTTGTGTTACTATGTAGGGGCACGGGCGTTTTTATACATAACTGGCGTGCCATGTCAAAAGGCTACTGTTTGTGTAGCGACGTTTCAATATTGCATCAAAGGAAATGCAGTACCAAATAGTATCAGATAATTTTGCAAACTGAGCCTGCATACGTCTGTTTTTTTTAGTTTTTTTTTTCCTACTTTCGATAAACCCAAAGTTCGTGGTATAGTCTGCGTCGAAGCTGCCAAGTTTCTTATCAGTTTTATAGCATTGAGGAACTACTTTCTTTTATCGTAAACGTTTGCTGCAGCTGTTCAATACGGTTCCAGTTCAGGGCAGTCAGTACAAGCGTCTCCGAACTCCTGTCGGCAATTAACAAGGAAAATAGAAAATCATGGAATAATCATTTTATGTCATCAGGAATTTCCTCTAAGGTGGAAAGTCTCGGCTTAAATGATATAAAAAGCAACCATGTAGGAGCCACAGCTTGTTTACGACATTTCACTAAAGTGTAATAAACGAAAGTTGCCGAAGAATTTCAAGCGAACTTTTTCTTTTAACCCGCAGATTTTTTTTTTTCCAACGGTCTTTCACTTTCTTTTTTCTTTTCTTTTTTTTTTTTACTTGGTGAGGGAAAAATTGAAAAAGAAAAAGTTCGAAGAGAGAGAAAAGTGTTGGCATGAGCGGGTTACGAGAGCCATGAGGCAGAGAGGCCGCGGAGCTTGCTGAAGGTACTTTGGCTAAGATTATGCTCAGCCGGACACTCCCCGTCTTACTGTACCGTGATGCATAGCTGTGTTGAGGGATTGGTAGCTGTCGTAACTAGCTTTAGTTATGGCAACGGTGACTGACGTGTGTGTGTGTGTGTGTAAGTGTGAGTGTGAGTGTGAGTGTGAGTGTGAGTGTGAGTGTGAGTGTGAGTGTGGTGTGTGTGTGTGTGTGTGTGTGTGTGTGTGTGTGTGTGTGTGTGTGTGTGTGTGTTTGTGTTTGTAGATAGACAGATGTACTTTATTTTAGTTACTAAATGAAAGGTGGTGTTCAATTATATTCACCCACAGCAGAGGAGGTTTATATTTTCAAATATTATTTTCCGTCAAAACATTTTCCTGAAACAAACGAAGTTATCCAAAAATACATCACAAGATTAATTCCATTTCTGGCTAGGAATCCACAGAATACAATTAAACCACTTGACACAATAGGCCTAGACAGTACCAGACAATAGTCCCGAGATTTTGTAATTGGCAGGACAGTAGGCCTATTGTTCTGGGATGAACATGACGTCATCCCCTCGGCTTTGACAACCGCATTTGAGGGGAAAATGCGGTTGCGGCTGTGGTGGATCGGGGTCAGTGTGTGAACCGAGATCCTTCCTAAGATGGTCAGTCTTGCAAGGAGAAAGGGCGAGGAGAGTCAGTCAGCAGAGTGGCGGCGAAGGCCACGGAGGAAAGCTTTTGGGTTTTCTTGAAGGCATAGGAGTCTGCCTTGTGGTTTTTGGGAACTGTTGCGAAGACAGAAAGGGAGTGTTAAGTGTTGTGGCGCGGGAGAGCTCGGTGGCGCAGATAGTGAGTGTGAGAAGACATTGAATTTGCCTATTCAAAGTTTCTTAAGAAGGCGGAGTGAGAAAAAAATTATCGTATGTAGTAAATACACTAGACT
>NC_051389.1:3957647-3965147 GCF_015228065.2 Penaeus monodon | reverse complement strand
GTCCGTAGGCGCTAACTTGCCCGTTAAGAGAAAACTTGCCATTTAAGTGCGTTTACCTCAGTAACCTCACATTACTATTAGTATGTGTGCTCGATATAGGGTCTATTGTTATTGTTGTTTTTTTGTTTTGAGTGTAGATGTAGTTGTTCGTTGTCTGTGTCGCTGTCTGACGTATGTTTTGTGTGTGAGGAAACATCGTTTTTTTTTCTTCTTCTTTTACTTCTTTTTTAGGTTATGAGTTATTATGATTGGTGATATCGTCGTTATTGTCCTCGGCAGTGTTGTTATGCTACTAAATTATTGTTCTTTTTTTTATTATTCATAATGACCTTTTTAGCACGTAATTGTCGTGAATATGTCTGTTTGTTTTTTATTTATATATCGTGTAAACGTGCGAGGTTGCTTCAACAATTACGAATAACTGCCTACCCGTTTTTCGTTTCTTTTCTTTCTTTGCTTTTGGTTTTTTAAGATTTTTAGAAAAAAAATCTATGTATCATTACTTATTTTTATAGATTTTATATCATTATATTTCCATTTCTTTTATCAATTTATCATCATTATCCTTTCATCTTCAACTGTATTTCGCACATTTCTCTTTTATACTCACTACCCCTCATCTCACGCGGGAATCATGGATGCACAAAACACCCCGCATATAAATATTCTTAATGTACCTTCCCCAGCTTAAGGGACTGTGTCTATACGCCAAGCTTTTCCCATTCGCTGGATCCCGATTTAAAACCCCATCCTCTCAGTAGAATAATAAATCTGTATTTTTGTAAATCGCACTAAAGTTTGACAGATGTCGGATAAAGTATGACATACAGTGCTGGATAACTGGCGTCTTTATATGTATTTGGCGACTCTGTAAATTGCGGATAAAAACATGAAAATGGCGAAACGTAAGGAGAGTAATGATAAAAATGACGATCATGGTGGTGATGGTAATGATGATTATGATGGCCATGATGATAATAAATATAATGATCATAGTAATGGTTACAATAATAATTACACTAATGATGATAATAGTGATGATAGTAGTGATAATGATAAAAGATAGTAATAATGATAATGGTAACATTGATGATAATAATATCGAAAATGATAATAATAATAATTATGGTAATTATAATACTAATGATGATGATGATAATGATAATAATGATGATTATAATAATGGTAATGATGATGGTAATAATAATTATGAGGATGATAATAATGACAAAAGTAATATTAATGATACTACTATTACTACTACTACTACTAATAATAATAATAATGATAATAATAATAATAATAGTAATGATAATACAAAAATAATGATAATAATGATGATCATTATGATAATGACAATGATAATGATGATAATAACAAGAGTGATGATAATAACAGCAATAAGAATAATGATAATTATAACAAATATAATGATAATGATTATGAAACCAGCATCAGGGTCCAAATTATTCATCTGCAATACAGGTGCAACATTCTTATCTTATTTAAGGGTAATCTAATGGAATTGTGATATTTTTTATTATAAATAATAAATCTTCCTAAGTGGAGATCAGGTTATGACACAAGCTAAACATATCTACACTAATCCCATCTGTGTATTATTGTATTGTAATTAAAGCTATAATTTTCACTGTATTCCGTGATTATTGAAAAAAAAAAAAGGAATCCCTTCTTAAACTTATCCGATCCTCTCTAAACCAGTTAAGACTAAAGAAAAGAAATAAAGAAATGACTCCTCTGTATTTTTTTTTTTTTTTTTAATAAGTGGCTTGACAGGTTGCTGATGGGTGTGACAGGTTGATAGGCTGGCGAAGATGATCATTTGTTAATTAACAGGCTGGTGAAGATAACTGTTTAGGATTCGACGATGGTATTCGGACACGTTGTATTCAACCAATCAGCATCAACCTCTGAAATGCGATTCAACTCTCTATAAAGAAAACAGAGTATCCGAACCTATTTATTTATAAGCAAGCCAAAGAAAAAAAAAGATACGTAAGTTATCCATACATACCACCCCCCAAAAAAAAATATAAAGGAATAAATAAATGAATAAATAAAAGAAATAAAAAAACAAAAGAGAAACGACACAAAATCAATAAGTAACCCTCTCGACCTCGACACCAATGGCGCCGAGGTGGGAAAGACGTAATATTTTACGGGATACACTTCAAACAGTTGCCGATCACGACCTCTGCTTGTCTCTGTTGTCGAATTTGAATTTTTATCATGTGTGGAGAACGGGGTTTGGGGTTTCGGATGGGGAGAGGGTGGTGGGGGGTGTATGGGGAAAGGGAGGAGGGTGGGGGTTGTGATGATGCGACTCCTACCTCATTCCTACCCCCCTCCCTTCTTGCCCCTCCCCCCTTACCACCTCCCTTCCCCTCCCTCCCTTCTTGCCCTTTCCTTACCCCCTCTCTTACCTCTCCCTTCCCCCCCTACCCCCCCCTTACCCCACCCTACCTCCTCCTACCCCCTCTTAACCCCCTCCTACCCCCTCTTAACCCCCTCCTCCCCTCTCCTCCCCCCTCTCGATTTCATCCTCGGTCTCGCGTTCCCTCTCTTATGTAAATGTCGTATTTTTCTTTGCAGGTGAGGCGGCTGGGTTGTGTCCCCTGCATGGTGAGTGTTACTGATGCTGTGATATGTACAGTAGGTGCGTGCACTTAGCTTATCTTAACACTTATTTTTTTCTCATTTTCCTGCCTTTTTCTTCTTCTTCTTCTTTCTTTCTCTCTTTCTTCTTCCTCCTCTTCTCTTCTTCTTCTTCTTTCTTCATCTTCTACTTCTTCGTTTTCTTCTTTCTTTCTCTTCTTCTGTTCTTCTGCATTCTTCGTTTTCTTCGTCTTCTTCTTTCATCTTCTGCTGCTGTTCTCCCGTTTCTTTGTATTTCTTCTTGTTCTTTTTCCCCTTCTCCTTCTCCACCTTTTTCTTCTTCTACTTCTCCTTCTTTTTCTCCATCTCTTTTCTTCTTCTTCTTCTTCTTTTTCTTCTAATCCTTCTTCTTCATCTTCCCTCTTTTCTCTCTTTTCCTTCTTTCTCTTCCCTCCTTTTCTTCTCCCACTTCTTTCCTTTTCCTCTTCTTCTCCTTCTATTTCCCTTCGTAGTTTGTGTGTCACGTTGCTGTTGTGTTGTTGCATTAAAGGGAATATGTTGATTTGGCTAAAATTTTCCCGTTGCTTTAGGTCTTTATAAATTACCTATTGTCTCTTGAAGGTCCTTCCTCTCTCACTATTAGCAATCCTCTTCCTCTTCCCCTTTCTAATTCCTCTTTTTATTGTTTGCTTGTATGGTCTTCTTTCGATGTTTGGAATGAAGATCGTGTATGTCATCTTTATTTTATTTTATTATTATTTATCTATTGATTTCTTTTTTAGTACTATGTTTTTTTTCCACTGTGTGTATTCCTCTCTTTTCCTTTTCTGTTCATTTCATGATTCGCATTATGGTGTTTTTGTTTTTTCTCAACGATTTTAGTCCTCCTCGTTATTATATTTCCCATTCTTTCTTTCATTCCCGTTTTCTGTTCCACATTTCCCCTTTTTCTCTTAATTTGTCCCCCGTTTTCTATACCCTAACCCCGCCTTAACTCCCATTTTCTGTCGCATCCAATGTGGCTTAAACTAATCTCTCCCTGTTCTTGGTAGTCCCCAGACTAGCTCTTCTTGTCAATTCTGGTTTCCGTAATATTGTCCAGGTACCGCGAGAGTTTCCAAAAGTAGGTACAGGTTTAAAGATGGGAGACCAATAGTCGTATTGTGTAGTATTATGAGGTTTCAAGTACCATGTGGACAAAAAGAATCGTACGGTTTTGTGGAAAAGATGATGAGTGTGAATATGGTAATGATGATGATTACGATGATAATGAGGGTAATATAGATAATGATGAAGATAAGAACAGTGATAATGATTATAATGATATTAGTAATGATAATAATAACAATAACGATAACAATAATAATAATAATAATAATAATAATAATAATAATAATAATAATAATAATAATAACATAGATTAAACGATGATGATAATAAAAGTAGCAGCAACAATAAAGATGAAAATAGATTACCGAATACCTCCATAGAAGATTAAAAAGAGAAAAGACATTAATCTTCCTCAATATTACGAGATTACAAAGGCACAGGTACTTTGAATGGGGAGATACCGAACGCAGAAGAGAGGAATCCTTTCTCTCTCTCTCTCTCTCTCTCTTTCAGCCTGGGATCAATAAAAACGGGAAATATGAAAACAGAAGAAAAAAAAGAATAGAAAAACGAAAAAAATCACATCACCGTTTTTTAATTACTTTCGAGAGTATGAAGTCTTCGGGTTTCATTCAGTCTTGGAGGATTTTATCGAGTGTATTATTAAGGGCAATCTCGGTAATGGTGGTTGGAGCGTCGTAGTCAACAAGTTTTCTTTCTCTCCTCGAGGTTTTACTTCACTGGGAGTTATCCAGGTCAGGTTTCAGGTCATAGGTTAGGTCACAGGTCATATCGGGGCCAGTGGTTTTCGATTCAGGTCATAGGTTTTGTTTTAAGGTTATAGCTCCTATCAAGTAGGGATTTGTTTCATGTTCTAGGTCCTATCAGCACCAACGGGATTTTTTTGGTTTCAGGTCATAGGTCCTATGAGTACCCCCTGGGATTTGTTTCAGGTCGCGGGTCTCATATCACCGACGAATCATATTTTCACAGGTCACGCATTACTTCCGCCGCGAGTCCTAGTTTGTCTAGATTAAAATTAGTTGATATTCATCAATCTGGAGCCCGTTCTTAAGACATTTTTTTTCTCTCTCTCATCATCAGGTTTTACTTTCTGAGACTCAAAATTAGGTCACAATACTTACTTCCCTTCCCCCCCCCCTCCTCGACCCCCAACCCCCACCCTCTCCATCTTCTTCTCAAAAAATAAACAAGAATACAATGCTATGATCTCAAAACCCCATTTTCCTTTAACCAATTGTGTTAATTATACATTCACTCGCTTCCTTCCTCTCTCCACTCACCGCACACCCTCCAAAATTGTATTTCGAAATGACGCGCCCGCGAACGGTGTACAATTTCACAATAGCATATCCCTCATCTACATAATGTAACAGGAACACATTGATAAACCCCAGAGGTACCACCGCTGCACACCACTGAACTAAAGCGTGTTCGATACAGGATGTTCTTGAACAGTGGCACGGCAAAACATCCCTTTATTCTACAACGTATAGCGGAAACATCCCTTTACTCTGCACAGTGCTTCAGTAAAACATATCTTTACTCTGTATAATACCATAGTGAAAGATTCTTTTACTCCTCCACAATATTTCTTAACCTCTTAACCCCCCACAATACAGCAACTTCTCCCCCCCCAGTACCACAGCAAAATATCTTTTTCTCCCCACCATATTCCTGCAAAACACCCTTCCCACCCCACAATAACCACAGTACACATCCCTTTTCCCCCACAGTGCCACAGCAAAATATCTTTTGGCCCCCACAATGCAACAACAAAACACCCATTGAATCACAAAATCACCACAGCCAAACATCCCGTCACAAAAAAACAACAACTTTATTTCCTTGCTATAATACCACAACAAAAAACTCCATTAACTCCCCACACTACTACATCCCTTCCTTTCCCACAATACCAAAAGACACAATATTTCCTCTCACAGTACCACAGCAAAAAAAAAAAAAAAAAAAAAAAATTAACCTCCCACATTACCCCAGCAAAACACGCCATCCCTACTCACAATAGCACAGCAAAATACACCTTTACTCCCCACAGCTAAACATTTCTTTACTAAAAAATAATAATAATAATAGAATAAATAAAAGTAAATAAATAAATAAAATAAAATGAAATCCCTTTATTCCCCTTCCATAATACCACGACAACCCCCCCCCCCTCTGATTATTTCGCACAACACCACACCCCTTCCCTTCCTACAATACCACAGTAAGAGACAGTATTTCCCCAACAGTACCATAACAAAACATCTTTTGACGCCTTATATTACCCCAGCAAAACACTCCATCCCTCCTCGCAATAGCACAGCAAAATACATCTTTACTCTTCACATTACAGCAGCAGAGCACCTCTTCCTTCCCCACAGTACCACAGTAAATAACCCTTTATTCCCCACAATACCACAGACAAACACCATTTCCCTTCCCTACAATACAACAGAAAAACATCCTTTCCCTTCCCACAATAACACAGAAAAAACACCGTATTTCCCCCACAGTACCCTTACAACACATCCTTTCCCTGTCCACAACATCACAGAAAAAACACCCCATTTCCCCCCCCCAAATACCCTTACAACACATCCTTTCCCTTCTCACAATACCACAGGAAAAAACACCCCATTTCCCCCCACAATACCCTTACAACACATCCTTTCCCTCCTCACAACATCACAGCAAAACACCTCATTAATTCCCTGCCTCTACACCAAACAGATTTCTGAAATTCCATATTCCTCGGTTGAGATTCCCCCGGGCTCCTTATCCAGTTCTCTGCGCGTCCTCTCAGCTTCACAGCCTCCCAGCCTCCCAGCTCACCCGCCTCCATCGTTAGGCACAGCTGTGACGACGTTGTTAGCAATATATTCATAATTAACCGGGCGAGAGAAGGTGGGTGGGGGGTCGGGGTATTCTTTAGGCATCGATGTGGATGATATAGATTTAGTTTTGTTATGTTTGTTTTGTGTGTCTCTCTCTTGTTTCAGTTCTTGTTTGTTTTCTTTTTTCTCTTAAGCTCCCGTGCTTTCTCTCTCTCTCTCTCTCTCTCTCTCTCTCTCTCTCTCTCTCTCTCTCTCTCTCTCTCTCTCTCTCTCTCTCTCTCTCTCTCTCCCCTCTCTCTCTCTCTCTCCTCTCTCTCTCTCTCTCTCTCTCTCTCTCTCTCTCTCTCTCTCTCTCTCTCTCTCTCTCTCTCTCTCTCTCTCTCTGTCTCTCGCTCGCTCGCTCTCTCATCCTAGCTCTCTCTCTTCCTATCCCTTCTCACCTTCAAACCCCCATTCCCTCCTTCCTCCCTCCTTCCCACTCCTCCCCTCCCTTCCCCTCCCCTCCCTCCTCACCCACCCACTTCCCCTCTCTCCTCGCCCTCCCTCCCTCCCCACCTTCCCTCCCTCCCTCCCTTCCTTCCCTCCCTCCACCCTCTCGACTTTACAGAAATTGCTTTCATCTAACCGATTAATTCGTAGGTCATGCGAAGTATATATATGTATAAATATATGTGTATATATATGTATATATATATATATATATATATATATATATATATATATATATATGCGTACATTACAAAAAATATATAAACATATACAGAAAAAAAATATATAATATATATACGTACCAAAAATATATATTATACATACAGTACAACCGAGTTTCCATTAAGGCTCCTTGTATTCAGAATAAGCGCGTCCGAATGCGTGGAGAATCAGCGAAGCGAAGCCACGAAAGGAGGGGCAGCGG
>NC_051389.1:3950147-3952647 GCF_015228065.2 Penaeus monodon | reverse complement strand
GTACGCCTGTTCACCATTATCACCACTATCACTGTCACCATCACCAACATCACTACCATTATTCCCATTAGTATCTCCTCCTTTTTACCATAGCCATTACCAACATCATCACCAGCATCGCCTTCACTATCACTATCACCATCAATATCTCCTCTTCCTTATAATCACCATCGCCACCACTATCACTGTCTCCTCCTCCTCTCCTCCTCCTCTTCCTCATTATCATCATCACACCATCACCACATCTATCACCACTATCACAATAATCATCATCATCACCACTACCACTACCATCACCATCATCACTATCACAATCATCATTATCATCAGCAACATCACCACCACCACACCACCACCATCACTATTACCATAATCACCATCACTATAACCACAATTATCATCATCACTACCACTATCATCACCACCATCATCACTATCACATCATCATCATCATCATCATCATCATCATCATCATCATCATCATCATCATCATCATCATCATCATCACCCCAAACCAACACCATACCACCATTATCACCACCATCACTATCACCATAATCACCATCATCACCACTACCATTATCATCACCATCATCATCACTATCACAATCACCATCTTCACCCTTTATTACCCTTATTTTAGTCTGATTTTGGAGAGAAATCGTGAAGTCGCCGGATTTTTTTTTTCTGCAAGTCATCGGAATTAATCGTGAATTACGATCACAATATCGATAAAAAGTCATGATAACGATAAGGTTCATGTGGAAGAAAAAAAAAAGATTGATGATAACGGTTGGAGGTGATGATGTTTGTGGAGATGAGTAAGAAGAATAAAGATAAATAAATGAATGAAATATGATAATAACGATGATGATAATAATGATAGTAATGAGAGTAGTAATAGTAATAGTAATAATGATAATAATAATAATAGTAATGATAATAATAATGATGAAGATGATGATGATGATGATAATAATGGTAAAATTATAATCATATAAAAAATGTGAAAAAAAAAAAATGTGTATATATATATATATATATATATATATATATATATATATATATATATATATATATATATGTATATATATATATATGTATATAATATATATATATATATATATATATATATATATACACACATACATACATACACACGCATATATAAAGAAATACAAAAACGAATAAGATGAAAAAGAAAATATAGAAAAAGTCGAGCCTCCCCCCCGAGCGTCCTTCACCGACGCGCGGGTTTATATTGTAGTCATAAGAAAACAGTAGAAAAATAACGCTCGCGAGGTCCGGATGGCTCTTGCTCTGCGCTGCCGTCTGTTTACTCGGGTCGTCCTCACCTCCGATCTTCGCGAAAGGGGGAGGAAGGGGAGGGGGAGAGGAGAGGGAGGGATAGGGGTGAGAGGGAGGGGGGGAGGGAGGTGGGGGGAGGGGAGGGGAAGGGAGAGGGAAGGGGAGGAGGAAAGATAAGGAGGGGGAGGGGAGAGATAGGAGAAGGGGAGAGGGGAGAGAGATGGAGAAGGGGAGAGGGGAGAGGAGTGGAGGAGGAAAGGGGAGGGAGAGGAGAGGAGAGGAGAGGAGAGGAGGAGAAAGAATTGGGAGGAAGAGAAGAGAGGAGAGGAGAGGAGGAGAAAGGAATGGGAGGAAGAGAAGAGAGGGGGAAGGAAGGGGAGAGGGTGAAGAGGGAGGGGGAGGGGATAGGAGTAGAAAGAGAAGAGAAAAGGGTGTAGAGGGGAGGGGGGAAGAAGAGACGTGGAGGAGGAAGGGAGAGAAGAGGGTGTGGAAGAGAAGGAGGAGAAAAAATGAGGGGAAACTGCGTCTTTCCTCTAGAATATTTTTTTTCTTTTCTTTTCTTTTTTCTTTTTTTTCTTTCTTTTTTCTTTTTCTCATTCCTTTCTTTCTTTCTTTTTTCTTTATCTTTTTTTCCTTTTTTCTTTCTTTTTTCTTTCGAAAAGAGAGAAAGTGGGAGAAAGGGAAGGAATGGAGAAAGATTGTGAGAGAGGGATAGATAGAGAGAATGATGATGAGACAAATAGAGAAATAGATTGAGAGAGAAATAGTAAAATAGATAAAGAAATAAATAGAAAAAGAGATAGAGAGATAAAGAATGAGTGAGTGAGTGTGTGTGTGTTAGAGAGAGAGAGAGAGAGAGAGAGAGAGAGAGAGAGAGAGAGAGAGAGAGAGAGAGAGAGAGAGAGGATGGAGAGAGAGAGAGAGAGAGAGAGAGAGAAGAGAGAGAGAGAGAGAGAGAGAGAGAGAGAGAGGAGAGAGAGAGAGAGAGGAGAAAGAGAGAGAGAGAGAGAGAGAAGAGAGAAGAGAGAAGAGAGAGAAGAGAAGAGAAAGAGAGAGAAGAGAGAGAGAGAGAGAGAGAAAGAAGAGAAGAAAAAGAAAAAGAGAAAGAAGAGAAAGAAAGAGAAAGATATGGAAAGAAAAAGAGAAAGAGAAAGAGAGAAGAGAGAAGAGCGAGTAGAGGTGGAAGAGCGAG
>NC_051389.1:3940147-3942647 GCF_015228065.2 Penaeus monodon | reverse complement strand
TATTCGTGTTCACTGCCGCCACCTCCTCACAAAACGGACATATAAAGACCTCTGCTACTTTTTTTCACTATGTTCCTTTACCTTGGGACCCCTGCCAACCCATCCAAGACCCTCTACCCAGGATTTTACACCAAGTAAACTTTACCCAGGATTTTACACCAAGTAACCTTTACCCAGGATTTTATACCAAGTAACCTTTACCCAGGAGTTTACACCAAGTAACCTTTACCCAGGATTTTACACCAAGTAACCTTTACCCAGGATTTTACACCAAGTATCCATTACCTGGGGCCGCGGTGGCCGAATGGTTAGAGCGTCGGACTCAAGACTGTCACGACGGCAATCTGAGTTCGAGGGTTCGAGTCACCGGCCGGCGCGTTGTTTCCCTTGGGCAAGGAACTTCACCTCGATTGCCTGCCTAGCCACTGAGTGGCCAAGCCAGCTCAAGTCAGTGCCGGGTAAATAGAAATGGTGACTCGATAAAAACACCGGGCGGAAGGCAATGGCAAACCACCGCTCCAAATTGCTAAGAAAAAATCATGGAAGCCCATGATCGTCAAGGCCGCGGTGGCCGAATGGTTAGAGCGTCGGACTCAACACTGTCACGACGGCAATCTGAATTCGAGGGTTCGAGTCACCAACCGCCATGTTGTTCCCTTGGGCAAGGAACTTCGCCTTGATTGCCTACCTAGCCACTGGGTGGCCAAGCCAGCCCAAGTCAGTGCTGGTCCCAAGCCCGGATAAAATAGAGAGAATGATTACCTAAAAGGTAACACCGGCACTCTCCGTGGAAAGGAACTGTGGACCCTACCACGTACTCACTCCAAGAGCATTACAACATGAAAACTACAATTAAGTATCATGCTGTGACCATGGCGGCTCAAACATGAACCTACCGTAAAAAAAATCCATTACCTAGGATTTTACACCATGATCCTCTACCCAGGACGCTCTGCTGCCTCGCAAAACGGAACTGTGATCCTGGCTGTCTGTCACTACCTGTAGGAGAGGAAACGCACTAGTTCGCCGCTTGTTAGCATCGCCGGGGCAGTTGTAAGGGAGCTAAATAACTCTGTTTTTCTTTCTTTTCTTACCTTAGGGTTTAGGAGTGACTAGGGACGCTGAGGTGACGTGATGAGGGGAAATAACGCACAACTTGCAAGCGAACCAGCGAGGTCATGCACCCTTTTCATGTGTCTCTTGCATTTTTGTTCTCAACTTTGGCCTTGCTCCTCTCCTCAGCGAATTCTCTCTCCTCTCTCTGTTTCTCTGTTTCTCTCTTTCTTTCTATCTCTACTTCTCTTTTTCTGTTTTTTTCTATTCCTCCTTTCTCTCTCTTTCTCTTTCTCTTTCTCTTTCTCTCTCTCTCTCTCTCTCTCTCTCTCTCTCTCTCTCTCTCCTCTCTCTCTCTCTCTCTTTCCCTCTCCCTCCCTCCCTCCTCCCTCCCTCCTTCCCTCCCTCCCCCTCCCTCCCCTCCAACCCCCTCACCCACCCCTCCAACCCCCTCATATCCCTTCATTCCCCCTCACCCCCCCCACCCCGACCTTCAGTTCCTCCTCCCGACATCCTTCATATCTTTACTCTCGGCCATCAAGTCTCCCTCACGCACTCCATCACCAAAGCATTTCACATCTCCTCGCGCCCATTACGCCTCCCCTCAGCCCACCGTCATTCCCGCCTCACTCCATCAACCGGCCCGGCCATAACGACAGCGTGAGGAATGTCTCCACGCGGCGCGCACTGTGTCATTCCGTTGCCCGAGGCCGAGGGTCTGATTGTCACGCTGTTGTTGGGAGAAGTCGCGGTGGCAGGCGGCGGCCGCGCTCAGTTCTTGCCTTTGTTTTATGTGTTTGTCAATATTTATGATATATTTGTGTGTGTGTGTGTGTATATATGTATATATATATATATATATTATATATATATATATATATATATATATATATATATATTTATGAATGACTAATCCTTATTGGCCCTCTCATATATATACATACATATGTGTGTGTGTGTGTGTGTGTGTGTGTGTGTGTGTGTGTGTGTGTGTGTGTGTGCGTTGTATATATATATATATATATATATATATATATATATATATATATTATATATATATATATATGTATATATGTATATATATATCTATATATATATATATATATCTATATATATATATATATATATATATTATATATATATAGAGAGAGAGAGAGAGAGAGAGAGAGAGAGAGAGAGAGAGAGAGAGGGGCCGCGGTGGCCGAATGGTTAGAGCATCGGACTCAAGACTGTCACGACGGCAATCTGAGTTCGAGGGTTCGAGTCACCGGCCGGCGCGTTGTTCCCTTGGGCAAGGAACTTCACCTCGATTGCCTACCTAGCCACTGTGCGGGCAAGCCAGCCCAAGTCAGTGCTGGTCCCAAGCCCGGATAAAATAGAGAGAATGTTTATCTAAAAGGTACCACCGGCACTCTCCGTGGAAAGGAACTGGGGACCCTACCACGTA
>NC_051389.1:3922647-3935147 GCF_015228065.2 Penaeus monodon | reverse complement strand
TCCCTCTCCCTCCCTCCCCTCTCCCTCCTTCCCTCTCCCTCCCTCCCTCCCTCTCCCTCTCTCACTCTACCCCCCCCCCTCTCTCTCTCTCTTTCTCTCTCCACATTGCACCTAACTCATTCTTATTCCTCCTCTTGCAACGTCCCTCCTCAGCTGACTCATGACAGTGACTCACATCATTCACACGTCATTCATCCCCCGTCACTCACCTACACATCACTTCTCACTCATTTCACGCCCTCTCGCACTCACGCTCCTCGCCCCTTCCTTCACCGACATATTATGCTTTAAATGGGCATTCCTCTTTCTTGTTTTCTTTTTCTTCTTCTTCTTCTTCTTCTTCTTCCGTTTCTTCGTTTTCTTCTTATTTCGTTTTTTTTTGTTATTTTTATTCTTATTTTTTTCTCCTTTTCTTCCTCCTCCTCTTCTTGTTCTTAGTCTTCTTTTTACTCTTTTTCTTCGTCTTCCTTTTTCTCTTTCTTCTCTTTCCTCCTCCTCCTCCTCTTCCTCTTCCTCCTCTTCATCCTCTTCTTCTTCTTCCTCCTCTTCTTCTTCTTCTTCTTCTTCTTCTTTCTTCTTCTCTCTTCTTCTTCCTCCTCCTCCTCCTCCTCCTCCTCCTCCTCCTCCTCCTCCTCCTCCTCCTCCTCCTCCTCCTTCCTTTCCCCCTGTCAACGCTTCTACTTTCTCTGAGCCATTACAATATTTTTGCTATTCATCTTCCTACTCAGCGATTCGGAGGCTTTTCCATATCCTTTCTACATTTATCACGGTGACCCCCCTCTCCACTCCCCTCCCCCCTTCCTCCCTTCCTCCCTTATTACGAACCCCCCCCCTCCCTTCCCTTCTCCCGTTCTTCCTACCCCCTCCTACCTTTATCACATAACCTCCCTTCCCTCTCTCTCTATCTTTCTCTCTCGTAGAACCTCCTTCCCCCTCTCTCTTTACCTCCTCCCTTCTTCACCTTAGAACCTTCCTCACTCCTCCCCCTCCATTCCCCTCCCCCTCCCCTCCCTCTCCCCCTCCCCCTCCCCCTCTATAACAGAATCCCCTCCTCTTCTCTTCTCCCTCTCCTTTATCATAGAACCCCTCTTCCTTCTCTTCCTGACCCTCCTTTCTTTATCATATACCCCCCGCCCCTCCCGTTCTTCCTACCCCCTTCCCCTCCTTCTCTCCTCTATAACAGAACCCCCTCCCTTTCTCTCCTCCCCACCCCCTCCTTTTCTTCTCCCCACCCCCTCCTTCTCTTATCACAGAAACCCCTCCCTCTATCTCCTCCCATTTTCCCTTATAAATGCTGGCGGGAGGCCACCCTAATGACTGAAATATAGCTAACAATAAGTTAGAATTGTGCCTCCCTGGCGGTGGTTGGTCGGGGGGAAAAAATTTATATTAGATGGCTAAATCTACGGACTTTTGTTGCCCGGTTTCGTTATGGATGGATTTCAGTATAGAATTTAAAAATCTTAAAATCATTTATCGTTGCCATAAATCTTGTTTTGTTCAGCACATTCCCAAGGATTTTGTATGTAAATATTCTCTTTCTTGTGAACTTTCCATAATATCGATATTTTTTTTCCGAGGTGAAGTCTCAACTTATTCAAGTTTCATTCAATTTCCAAATTCAAACTTTACCTGTTTTTTTTTTTTTTTTTTTTTTTTTTCTTTTTTTTCATTCCACCTCTCCCCTTGTTTTATCTGATAGCTTTTGGGTTCTTCCTTCTTCAAAAGCTCTTTCTAAACAGAAAGTTAACGAGATTTTTCGAAGAGTTCCGGCAGTAGTCGAGTAGAGGGCAGGTCGATCGCGCCGTCAGTTGGGCTCCGGACGGATCAAGTACCTGGTTTTCAACTGCTTCGTCGCGCCGAGGGTTCCTCTCGATGTTTTTCACGACCTTGCGAGACAAGATCGATAAGACCAGACTGTATATAAAGCAGGGCTCCCCCGACGTACGCACGCACATGTAGGCGTACACATACCCATATACACACACACACGCATGCAAACGGACACGGACACAAAGACACCCACACAAATACACGCACGCACGCACACGCACACGCACGCGCACACGCACACGCACACGCACACGCACACGCACACGCACACGCACACACACACACACACACACACACACACACACACACACACACACACACACACACACACACACACACACACACAACGCACTCAGTCAAAAGAACCTCCCGGCACGACCTCACCAGTCCCTGAGCAGTTCACCATGTGGAAGACGACTTCGCACAGAAAACGACCAGAACCCAAACGTCTCTACGACACTCGGTCAACGAAACACTCCCTATGAGGACCACACTGCACCCGAAACGACTCAATAATACTTATCACGACCCCACCGCACGTAGAACGACCTCACCACACCCAAAAGGACCCAACATCATCCGCCACGAGCCTGCAACACCCAGAACGACCGCACCGCGCGCAGAACGACCCCACCACACCCTTATTTACATAGCGAGTGTTTATGAGGTTCACCTGTCGAAGGTTGGCCCCGTGAGACCGGTCTCCTCGGGACTTAAAGCTAAGTTGTTCTATAAACTTGAAGGTTACACGACAGCGCCTTGCCTTGTGTAACCTAAGCGCGTGGTCACCTGATTGTGCCTTGACGCCGAAGTATGTGTTGATCCCGCGTTACTTTGTATCATTTAACACTACTGCGGTGCCTTTCTGTCAACCAATTGATCGTAATGCTTTGGTTTCCGATTAATACCTACCTGTATGTTGAAGCTGTTGCCTCCTGTTTACCAATGCGTCACAGAGGCACCGTTGTTTTTTGTTTTTTTTCCTTCAAGATATAGTTTCTCTTGCTTCCATCATACCAGGGAGTTACATGAATTCCAAACCCACATGTGATAGTACAGTGCCTTAATATCGTAAATTGATACTATGATAGTATATACTAGACGATATTTTGTATTTGCTTCCCTATGCTAAACGAAAGATTTGTTGTCATTCTACAGAGCACATTAAAACATCTGATTCCTCATTGCACATCAAAACACCTCTTCTAATCATTCTCCAGGGCACATCAAAATGTATTTTCCACCCATACCTCACTGTACATCGAAAAGTATTTTCTCTTCTTATTCTTGAGTGTTTTCCTTTCATCACCTAGTGCGCGTAAAAAAAAGTTATTTTCCTCTCTTTCCTTTCCCCAGTGCGCACCAACATATCTCCGTCTCATTCCCAGCGCTTAAAAAAAAATCGTATCATACCCTAGTAATCATCAAAATGTCTCTTCTTTCGATTCCCATGTACATATCAAAACATCTTTTCTTACCATTGTCAAGTGTTTATCAAGACCTCTTTTCATCCTATTCCCTATTGCTTTTCTCACCATTCCTCAGAGCCCATCAAAACAACTTTTCCTTCCATTCCCCAGTGTACACCAGAGCCTCTTTTCTTTCCATGCCCCAGTGCACATCAAAACATATTTTCCTTTCATTTCCCAGTGCACATCAAGACGTATTTCCCCTTCTTTTCCCTGTACACATCTAGACCTCTTGTCTCCCCATTGCTCAGTGCGCATCAAAACATCTTTCCCTTCTATTCCCCTGTACATATCAAAACATCTTTTCTCCCCTTTCCCAGATGCACATCGAAGCGTCTTTTTCCCCTCACTCCCCAGTGCACATCAAACTGTCTCTTCCTTCCTGTCCCCTGAACATACCAAAGCGTCTTTTCTCCCCATTCCTCCCTAACCCATGTAAGCATTACTCCGTCGCATTCGTCATCACACACCGACAGATACCGGTTCGTATTTCGCCGTCGGGATATCCTAGTCACGCACTCTAACTTCGGCTGCCATGTTAACCTGCAAGTTTCTCGTTAATCTTGCATTGAGTTCGTACATAGTGAGACGTTTCTGGGTCAGACGTTGTTGCATAAGCGATCCCCGCCTGTTTCCTCTACAGGTAAGTATTGCAGAGCTTGTAACACTTACCTGACTTATGTTATAAGTGTTGCTGTCACTTATTCACTTATTCAAGCATGTACGTAGGCTTGTATCACTTACCTGACTTATGGTATAAGTTCTACCGTCACTTAATCATGTACGTGGACGAACTTTTTTATAGACATGTAAAACATACTCGCATATTGTCTGTTTGTATCGATATGCACAGTATTGAAATCAGTCTTGAAGTTACGCTGTTATCGGCACAGGAAGCTTACACAAACACCTGTTCCCGTGAGTCGCACTGCCCCGCTTAATGAGACTTCGGTGCCAATATTTCTCGCTGTATGAAATATGCGTTGACTCTAATAAATGGGAAACGCCACGACCGGAACTTGTATCATTTGGTATTCAGAAATCACATTAAATTAAGCACGATATTTGAAACTGATTTTGATACGAACGCTTAAGTATCTCGTTTATTTTCTATTCGTTGACGTGATTCATCTTCACCTTCTTTTCTCATCTTGCATTTTCTTTCCTTTTCTTTCACATTCTTTCATTTTCTTTTAAATGACGGCCTTCAAAGTAAGACTTTAACCTGACCAGCCTTATGAGGCCTTAGTCAACGCTTGGTTAGGGATAAAGGATGTTACAGATGTTGCTACGGCCACAGACTTTGCAACTGAAGAAATGTTGCAATAAGGCGTAACGATGAGGGGAAATGAGGAGAGGAAGGTGAGGGGAGGGACGTGAGGAGAGGCAGGTGAGGGGAGGGACGTGAGGAGAGGCAGGTGAGGGGAGGGACGTGAGGAGAGGCAGGTGAGGGGAGGGACGTGATGGCAGAGAAGTGAGGGAAGGAAGTGTGGGGAGAGAAGCGAGGGGAAAGAAGTGAGGGCAGAGAAGTGAGGGGAGGGAAGTGAAGGGAAAAGAAGTGAGGGGAGGGAAGTGAAGGGAAAAGAAGTGAGGGGAGGGAAGTGAAGGGGATGAGTTGTCAGTCAGCAATACCCGAGAGTGACTTTTGACGACAATTTTTTCCCCGAGACCGAAACACGGTCAGACTTGTTTCTGATCGCTTAATGATAAAGCAACTTCAGGTTTGCTCTCTAACGCACATATCCTGTTCCTTGCAAACTATAACAGTAATTTACAGTTTTTAATCTAGTTGAGTGGTGCCTCACGCCCCTCCCCCCCCCAACCACCTCCCCCCCAGATCCCCCCCCCAGACCCCCCCCCCCAGATGTAGTGATCCACAGACAGTTCCGTCATGCTTCTACCTCTCCTCCCCCCCCCCCCTTCCCCCCCCCTTCTTCTTCTCCTTCTCTCTCTCCCTCTTCTCTCCTCTTTAGCTGCACTTAATGCATCCTTCGCCTGATGCTTTTCCCCCGTCTTTCTTCTCTTCTTCTCCTCTTTCTCCTCCTTCTCTCCTTTCTCCTCCTCCTCCTCCTCCTCCTCATTCTTCCTTTCTTCTTCTTCCTTTCTTCTTCTTTCTTTTCTTCTTCTTTCTTCTTCTTCTTCTTCTCTTCCTCCTCTCCTCCTCCTCCTCCTCCTCCTCCTCCTCCTCCTCTTTCTCCTCCTCCTTTTCCTCCATGTCTTCCTCCTCCTTCCCCCTCTCCCCCTCCCCTTCTTTTCCTCTTGTCCTCCTCTCTTCTCCCCATCCTCCTCCTTCATTTCTCTGCCGTTTTCTCTCTTTGCCAATCACATCAGCGACACCCCCCCTTTTCTCCCCGAAAAATAAGATAATGAAATAATAACAACAACAAAAACAACAACAACAACAACAACAACAACAACAATAATAATAACGATAACGATAACGATAACAATAACAATAATAACGATAACAATAGCAATAACAATAGGAATAACAATAATAATAATAATAATAATAATCATAATAATTATAATAATTATAATAAATAAATAAATAAATAGATAGATAGATAAATAGATAAATAATAGATAAATAAACAAGACAAAGGGACAGAGATAAACCAACCATGATAAACTAAACAAAGAAACTAAGAAACAAATCTAAACCACCAGAGGAAAAAAAAAACTTCAGTTTATCAAAGTCGAGTTATATCATCATCCTAAAAAAAAAAAAAAATGGAAAAGCGTTTTAAGAAGAAGAAAAAAAAGAAACGAGAGAGAAAAAAAAGCAAAAATCTCGAAGGATTTTTTTTTTTTTTTTTTAGCTTTAGTTCCTTTTCTTTCTTTCTTTTTTTAGTTTCCTTTTTTTTTTAGTTTTTTTCTTTCTCTTTTAGTTTTTTTTTTCTTTAACATGGTTTTAGCTATCCCATCCCTTTGTTATGACGTCACATCCGGTTGGAGTCGAGAAGCTAATTAAAACTTGGTGTTGTCTCACTTCCGGCGGCGCGAGATCAGAAGCCGGAGTCAGATTGCTACCGTGACCAGGCTTATCTTTGCTATCAATATTAATTACTTCATTAGACCACACCTGGGCGTATGTTCGTGCGTGTGTGCGTTCTGTTTGGAGGTCGTAGGGGTAGGAGTGTTTGCATTGCTGTTGGGGCAGGAGTGTGCGTGTCTTTTTTTTTTTTTTTTTTTTTAGGATGGAAGTGTGTGTGTGTGTGTGTTTGTGTGTGTGTTGGGGGGGGGGTTGTAATTGTGTGTGTGTTTTTTTTTTGTGGGGGGGGGGGGGGGAACTGTGTGTGTGTGTGTTGGGGGGGTTGTAATTGTGTGTGTTTTTTTTTTTTTTTTGTGGGGTGGACGTGTGTGTGTGTGTGTGTGTTTGCATTTGTGTGTATGGGGGGGGGGGGGGTAAGTTGTGTGTGTGTGTGTGTGTGTGTTTGTGTCTGGTGGAAGTCTGTGTGTGTTTGTGTTTGCGTTTGTGGGGGGGAGTTTGTTTGCGTGTGTGTGTATTTGCTTGTGTATGCATGCGTTTATATACGCACGTACCTGTGTATGTGTGTCAATCAACATACGTGTCCATGTATTTTCTGTGTTTATTTTTCTGTTTGTTTACCTGTGTGTCTTTTTTTTTCATTTGTCTGTTTGTTTACCTGTCTTTTTTTTTTTTTTTTTTCATTTGTCTGTTTGTTCTTGTTTTTTTTTTTATCTGTATGTCTGCGTGCGTGCGTACATGGCATGCCCTTCGACACAGACAAACGTAACTAGCAAAGTAACAACTGCGGTGCACCAGGCCGCCGACCAGCTCGGTATCAACACTAGATTGATTTCCGATACGTCAAGTAGGGGGGAGGGAGGGGGAAAGGGGAGGGGGGGAGGGTAGAGTGGGGGAGGGGGAGGAGAGGAGGGAGAGGGGAGAGGGTAGAGGAGGGGGAGGGGGAGGAGAGGAGGGAGGGGGGAGGGGAGGGGCAAGAGAAACAAGGGGCGGGGCGCATGAGGTTCGGCGGGGCTGCTGGAATTTTAGGGGGCCGGTGGGGTTGGGGGTGGGAGGAGGGAGGTGGGGGTGGGGGTGGGGTTGGGGGTGGGAGGAGGGAGGTGGAGGTGGGGGTGGGGTTGGGGGTGGGAGGTGGAGGTGGGGATGGAGGTGGGGGTAGGAGGTGGAGGTTAGAAGGAGGTGGGGATGGGGGTGGAGGTGGGGTGGAGTTGGAGGTGGAAATGGAGAGTGGAGATGGAGAGGGAAGTTGGAGTAGAGGAGGAGGAGGAGGAGGAGGTGGTGGGATAGGGGGAGGAGGAAGAGAAGAAGGATGGAGATAGAAAGAGGAAGAGGTGAATGAAGTAGATGAGATTGATGCAAGAGGAAGCAATTGCTTTAAAAAAAAAGATGTTGAAACTTGGTAATGATGAGGATGTGACGAGATATAAATCTTAGGGCGTAGGGCTGCGGGCTGGCATGATAAAGTGCTAATTAACAAAGTTGAAGACTGAGGTTGACGGTGACACGGCCGCGTGGACATACGGGGACGAGAGTGCAATGTGCAGAGGAGGAAGCATGAGGACGTAGAGTTATAAACTGTTCTTTGAGAAATATATTTATGTAAAAAAAAGAAAGAAACTCCATGATATTTAAGGCTAGAAAGGTGACATGGGGAGGAAAAAAAAAATAGCATGGCACCGACCTAGGTTAACCCCCCTAGCACACGATTAACGACCTCGTTCCTAATTGGGTCAATCTCCGAGACCTCTGCTGACCGGCCTCCTGCTTCTCCCCCCTCCTCCCCCTTCCCTTCCCCCTTCCCTTCCCCCGCCCCCTCCCCCCTTCCCCCCCCCCGCCCCCTCCCCCCCCTGCACGTGGCAAACGGTGCCCCCCTGTTGGCAGAGTCCTTGGAGTGAAGTGAGACCTCTCGTGCATACATAAGGCAGGGTAGCCAGCGCTCTCCCACGTTTTATGGCTCCCAACACGAGAACACTCTCAACCTGTCATGTGTCTCGGTGGCAAGAGTTGAATGTCACCTCTCTTTAACGGCTGTTGTCGCGTTGTTGCTGTTGTTGTTGTTGTTGTTGCTGTTGTTATTGTTGCTGATCTTGTTCTTGTTGTTGTTGTTGCGTCATTGCTCTTTTTTTTTCAACGCTATTCCGATGTCTCTTCGGCGTCACGTTATTTATCGAGGATGTTACTTTTCACCCGTGCTTTTTTGGAAGAACAAGAAGTATAATGTGTATATGTTTATATAAAGATTTATTATTATCATTATCATAATCATTATTATTATCATTATTATTAATATTATTATCATCATTATCATTATTGTTATTGTTGTTGTTGTTGTTGTTGTTGTTGCTTTTCTTGTTGTTTTTGTTTTTGTTGTTGCTGCTGCTGTTGTTGTTGTTGTTGTTGTTGTTGTTGTTGTTGTTGTTGTTGTTGTTGTTGTTGTTGTTGTTGTTGTTGTTGTTGTTGTTGTTGTTGTTGTTGTTGCCAGGATGCCATCAAAGACTCAAAATAAAGTACTCCAGACGAAAGTGCGACCATGGAGCGAAAATTCTTTCAGGGATACACACAGGGGATACATGCAGAGGATACACCCAGGGGATACACGCAAGGGGTACACGCAAGGGATACACGCTGTATTCCTGCTGTATCGCTACGGTTGCACGGGAGCTGCTGTTGCTGAGCTTTATTGCAGGACTCAGCACGCGACGTCCCACGCCCGCAATTATCACATCGTCCTTTCTCTGACGCCCGCGCCCGCGTGTGTGTGCGTGTGTGTGTGTGTGTGTGTGTGTGTGTGTGTGTGTGTGTGTGTGTGTGTGTGTGTGTGTGTGTGTGTGTGTGTGTGTGTGTGTGTGTGTGTGTATGTATGTATGTATGTATATATCTTTGTATGCGCATGTGTAAGTGTATGTGTACATACTTATGTTTGTATATGTATGTGAAAGAGATGCAGTAAAGTGGGAGATCGCGTGAGGCATAGAGGCTGAGAGGTTAAGTGGCATGTTATAGCTTAGTTGCAGGGGTGTGGCTGAGACAGGGGAGGGGAGAGAGAGAGAGAGAGAGAGAGAGAGAGAGAGAGAGAGAGAGAGAGAGAGAGAAGAGAGAGAAGAGAGAGAAGAGAGAGAAGAGAGAGAAGAGAGAGAGAGAGAGAGAGAGAGAGAGAGAGAGAGAGCTCTATAGGGGCCTTGAGAGGGAGAGAGGGAAAGAGACAGAGAGGGGAATGAGGGCTTATTCAGAACCGGAGTTTTGAAAGGAAACAGAGGCGAGATGTGCTGCGGAAATGCAGTAAGTGGATGAACACAATCACGGTTAGAGAGAGAGAAAGAAAGACAATGAAATAGCGTGTCCATGAAAACTGTGACTGACCTGGTTTGCCCTCCCTCGTCCTCCCTCGTCCTCCCTCCTCCTCCTCCCTCCCCTCCCTCATCGGCCGTTCCCTCTAGTCCTCATAAGGCTGGCCTTTCTCTCCTCCTCTCCTTCACCTCCTTATTTCCTCCTCCCCCCCTTCTCGTGTTCCTTGCTCCTTGACCTATTCCTCCCACGCTGCACGGAGAGGCTGGAGTGGAGTGTCTGGCGGAGCGGAGGGCGGACGCTCGAAGGGCCGAGTCTGGCGGGGCAGGAGCAAAGGCCAGTGTCATCAAGCATTGAATTTCAGGTCGAGGCTCTTCGCTATGTAATTCGGGATTTTTGAATGATATTTTCACCTCGTTCGGTAAAGGTGTTTTGATTTTTTGTGTCTCCGTGATGAAAGGAAGGGATGGAATGATGTTTGTTTATACACGTTTCTCTCTTTAATTAGCCGCTATTTTGGGTCCTCGGTTTGGCTGTGGTAATCCGCCGCTAATTGGGGGCCTATTTCCCCTACCTCGAGCCATCTCCCTGCTTCTCCTGCCCCTACCTGCCTACCTACTTACCCGCCTGCCCGTCGTAGATCCCTCTGTCCCCGCCAACAATTTCTTTCCTCTGGTTTCATCTCTCGCCCACTTTTCCTTTACTTTTCCTCTGTTCCTTTGTCCTTTTTTTTTGGGTGTCTCTCTCTCTCTCCTCCCAATCCCCTTCCTTTCTTACCTCAAACCCTTTCCCTTCTTCCAATCTTCCCACTATCCTCTTCCTCCCTTTTTATCTTGTTTTCTTCTTCCCCTTCTAACCTCGCCCACCCCTTCCTCTCCCTCCCTTTTTCTCTTGTTTTCTTCTTCTCTTTCCAACCTAGCAACCCCCTTTCCCTTCCTCCCTTATTAATACAACCTCCTCTTACTCTTCTCTTAGTTAATGACGCATCTTATTTGTTACTTTTCGTCTGTCGGTAAAACACAATAACCCATAAAAGATCTATTTAAAGGAACTCACGTGTTTCTGATGGCTCTCCCAGGCTGTAACATATACCCTGTGGGACCAATAAATCTTCGTTGAGATGAGCGAACTTGGAGAAATGGTTTTGAAATCACTGATAATATATCATATGATGTCTTAATCAGGCCAATTACATAAAAAAAAAAGAAAAAAGTTTGGAAGAGAATTTCTCAGCATTTTTTTTTTTCTCTGTCTCTTTTTTTAAGGCATAAATCATCGTCTAAGGCAGATAAGACCAAGAAAATACGGCGTTGTGCGATCCTATCTTAATGAAAATCAGTATATACTTTATAAGTTTCCTAATTCGAAGAGGTGGATTTCAAAATGCGAGACATGTTTATTACCCTCATTGACTACACAGTTAAATCCGACAGCGAATTAACATCCCGTTTTTTTATCTATTTGTTTGATTTTTATTTTTTTTTATCGTCTTGTTTCCAAACTTTTTAGGTCACGGAAAGATCGACAGTTTACGATCGCAGTGATATTCGTAATGTCTCTGGTCTGGCATTTAGTCCAACCCATGAAACGATAGTACAGGTTTCTTTTATATTTTTGGATTTTCGCTATCTGACATAGTTCGAAAAGATGTGTTTATGATAAAGAAATAAGCTGAAGGGGAAAACATTCATCAAAAAAAATCTCATAATGGGGAAACTTAAAGCAGAATATACATATTGGAACAGGGAGGCAGCCGAGGGGGAATCATTTCAGCGTGCGAAAGGAGACATGATGATATGACAGGTCGTGACAGGCAGTAGGAAAGTAGGAAGTGGGAGAGAGTCTGATGGAGGGGGAGGCCGCGGTAGAAGTTATGATAGTGAGGTGAAGATGGCGCAGAATTGTGGTATGAAGGGTGATAAGGACTGAAGGAGGGAAGGAGAGAGAGAGGGAGTGAGAGAGGAGAGTGAGGAGAGAGATGAGAGGAAGAGGGAGAGGGAGAAGGAGAGGGAGAGGGAAAGGGAGGGAAAGGGAGGGAAGGAGAGAGAGAGGGAAAGGGAGGGAAGGAGAGAGAGAGGAGAGAAGAAAGTGAGAGGGAGAGGGAGAGGGAGAGGGAGAGGGAAAGGGAATGAATGAATGTGTGGGAGAGTGAGTGAGTGACTAAGTGAGAGAGGAAGGGAGCAAGAGAGAGACACTGACCAGACAGAACATACAAGAGAAGCGAGAAAAGAACAAGCAAAATGTTGCCCGAAACAAGCACAACTCAGCGATGAATAATGATCAGCTGAACAGGCCTGGCAAGGGGCATTAGGTTCCCCCATGGCAATAAGAGAGGGAGACAGATGGAAAAAATAAATGCCTGGCGATGGCGGGGTGTGGCGAAAAGCAAGGGAAGGGATAGAGACCTCTTCTCGAATTTCTAAGAGAGAGATCGGGTGTAGCGGAGAGTTAGACGACCACAAAGATTGCCAAAGAGAGGGGGGACGTTTCAGGCAAGAGCAAAGGGAAAGGTTGTGGAGTGAAGAGAGAGGGAGAGGGAGAGGGAGAGGGAGAGAGGGGAGAGGGGAGAGGAGAGGAGGAGAGAGGGAGAGAGAGGGAAAGAAAGAGAGAGAGAGAGAGATGAAGGAGAGGGAGAAGAGAGGGGGAGGGAGAGAGAGAGGAGAGAGACCAGAGTTAGAGATACAAGTGTGTAACAAGAAAGACCTTTTTCCCCTCAAACCCTTTTTCCTTAAACCATTTTCTTTTTTTTACTCAGCGTAAAAAAGAGAGAGAAAGAGAGAGAGGAAGAAACTAGTAGTGTCAGATCTGTACGATAACTAGAACTGGCGCGTTTCTTTTCGGTTTTCCTTGAAGATGTCAGTAGAATTGCTTGAAAGACGCCGTTGTTTCCAGCCACTGTAAACACGGGGAAAAGTTTTTGC
>NC_051389.1:3912647-3917647 GCF_015228065.2 Penaeus monodon | reverse complement strand
GGGGGAGGGAGGAGGAGGGGGGAGGAGGAGGGGAGGGGGAGGAGGGGGAGGAAAGGGGGAAAGGGGGAGGAGGAGGAGAAAGGGAAGGGGGAAAGGGGGAGGAGGGATAGGAGGAGGAGGGGAAGGAGGAAGGAGGGGAGGGGGGGGAGGGAAAGGGGGAGGGGAAGGAGGAGGAGGGGAGGAGGAGGGGGGGGAGGAGGGGGAGGAGGAGGGGGGGGGAAGGGGGAGGAGGAGGGGAAAGGGGGAGGGGGAGGAAAGGGGGGGGGGGGGGAAGGGGGGGGAAGGAGGAGGGGGAGGGGGAGGGAGGGGGGGAGGAGGGGGGGGGGAGGAGGGGGGGGAGGAGGAGGGGGAGGAGGAGGAGGAGGAGGGGGGGAGGGGGGGAGGGGGAGGAGGAGGAGGAGGGGAGGAAGGAAGGGGGAGGAGGAGGGGGGGGGGAGGGGGGGGAGGGGGGGAGGAAGGAGGAGGGGAGGGGGAGGAGGAGGGGGAGGAGGGAGGGGGGAGGAGGGGGAGGAGGAGTGGGAGGAGGGGGGGGAGGAGGGGGGGAGGGGGGAGGGGAGGAGGAGGAGGCGAGGGGGGAGGAAGGGGAGGAGGAGGAGGAGGAGGAGGAGGAGGAGGAGGAGGAGGGGGGGGAGGAGGGAGGGGGGGGGGGGGAGGTGGAGGAAGGAGGGGGAGGGGGGGGGGGGGGGGGAGGAGGGGGAGGAGGAGGGGGGGGAGGAGGGGGGGGAGGAGGGGTAAAGGAGGGGAGGGAAAACGGGGGGAGGAGGAGGGGGGGGAGGAAGGGGAGGGGAGGCAAAGGGGGGGAGGAGGGGAGGGGAGGGGGAAAGGAAAGGGGGAGGAGGGGGGGGGAGGAGGGGGAGGGGAGGAGGAGGGGTGGGAGGAGGAGGAGGAGGAGGGGGGTGGGGGAAAGGGGGAAAGGAGGGGGGGGAGAAGGAGGCGGGGGGGGGAGGGGGTTAGGGGGGGAGGGGGGAGGGGGGGGGGGGAGGGGGTTTTTAAGGGGGAATTTTTTTAAAGGAGGAAAATAGGGGAGGGGGAAAAAGTGGAAAAAAGGAAGGGGGGAAAAGGGGGGGGTTTTGGGGGGGAAGCAGGGAAAAGGGGGAAAATAAAAAGGAGGGGAAGGGGGAGGGGGGGAAAAAAAGGGGGTAAAAGGAATAAAGGGAAAGGGGGGGAAATTAAAAAAGGGGGGGTTAGGGGGCAAAAAATAAATTAAAGGAACGGGGGTAAGGGGGGGGGAAGGGGAAGGGGGGTAACAAAGGGGGGGAAGATGGGGGAAAAAGGGGGAATGGGGGTGGGGGAAAATAAAAAAAAAGCCGGGGTTTAAATCGGAATAAAATTCAAGGGGGAAAAAAAAAATGGGGGAAGGAATGTTTAAAATCGGGGGGAAAGGGAAAAAAGGGGGGGGGGGGAATTTTTGGGGGGGGTTTTTTTTTTCTTCCCCATTTGGGGAAAGGGGAAAAATTGGGAAAAGGTTTTGGTTTTGGGGAAGGCCCAAAGGGGGCCCCCTCTTTTTTCCAGGGAAAAAATAAAAAAAAAGGGGAAAAAAGGGGAAATAGGGAAATAAGAAAAGGAAAAAAATTTAAAATCAGTTAGATTAAAAAAATCTTTATCATAATACGATAGACAGTGATGATAACAACAGGAAAAAGAGAAAAAAATGAATGAAATAAAAAAAAAGTTCCGTCTTACAAACGTACCCAAAATATTCATGTGCCCTTTTCCCCTTCCCCTAAATCGCGTCTAGTAAAGTTTTTATGCTTCCCATTATTTTATCTCCCCCCCCTTTTCTTCTGAGTTTTATTTTTTGTTTTTTTTTTTTCTCTCTTCCCCCTTTTTCCCCTCTTCCTCTCCCCATTGCCATCCACCCCTTGTCCCTCAGTTCTCAGTTTTTTGTTATGTTCTCTCACTCGCTCGCTTTCTCTCTCTTTCTCTTTCTTTTTTTCTTTCTCTCTCTTTCTCTTTCTTTTTCTCTTTTTTCTTTCTCTTTTCTTTTCTTTTTTTTCTCTTCTTCTCTCTCTCTCTCTCTCTCTCTTTCTCTCTCTCTCTCTCTCTCTCTCTCTCTCCCCCTCTTCTCTCTTCTCTCTCTCTTCTCTCACCCTTCATCCACCCATATCCTCAACCACAGTCCCCTTATGTATACTTTCCACTCTCATCCCCATCCATTTCACAAAAATTCCCCCTCTCCTTTCACCCATGTTCCTTCCCCATTTGTTCATTTCTCCTCCGTATTCACCCCTACCCCTTCCCCATTCATGGAGTCTTTAACCCATGCCCGAGCTTCTAGCTAATATTCCCAGCATCTAACCCATGCTTCCATCTCCTCACCTCTCCCCCTTTTCCCATTCACCCATGTCCTACCCCTTCACTCATGCCCACAGCATCTGACCCATGTCCCACACCCCTTTCCCCTTTTCCCATTCACCCATGCCCTCCCCCCTCCCCCCCCTTTACTCTGGCGTCCGATATTTACCTGTCGTGAAGCCTTGTAATTTAAAGTCATTAGCCTTCGATTTTGGCCTGAGCTCACGAACCACCCCCCCTCCCCTTCCCTCCCCCCCTTCCTAGATATGTATATGTACGATTTTTTTTTTTCATTCTCTATCTTTTTTTTCCTTTCTCTCTCTCTCTCTCTCTCTCTCTCTCTCTCTCTCTCTCTCTCTCTCTCTCTCTCTTCTCTCTCTCTCTCTCTACTCTCTCTCTCTCTCTCTCTCTCTCTCTCTTCGCCTCTCTCTCTCTCTCTCTCTCCTCTCTCTCTCTCTCTCTCTCTCTCTTCTCTCTTCTTCTCTCTCTTCTTTCTTTCTCTTCTCTTTCTTCTTCTCTTCTTCTCTTCTCTATCATCATTTTCTTTCGGAATACACCTAATCGAATATTGACTTCTCGTGTGACCTCACTTCTCCTGTACAATTGTGGATTTGTGGATGATGTCACACACGTGGTGGTTATCTTAATGAGATGAATTAACGGGGTCGTGGTGGGCGAGAGTGCGGTTTTGCGTGTGTGTGTGTGTGTGTGTGTGTGTGTGTGTTTGGGTGTTTTGGGTGGTGGGTGTGTGTGTGTGTGTGTTTCTTTGTTGTGTGTCTTTGTTTAACTCTCTCTCTCTTTCTCTTTCTCTCTCTCTCTCTCTCTCTCTCTCTCTCTCTCTCTCTCTCTCTCTCTCTCTCTCTCTCTCTCTCTCTCTCTCTCTCTCTCTCTCTCTCTTTCTCTTTCTTTCTTTGTGTTTGTATGGACGTGTCTATATAATTGTCTGGGTTTGTTTGTTTACTTGGCTTTGTTTGCTTGTGTATGTATTTATTAGCATTTTACGTATATGTGTCCAACTGTGTTTCCAGAATACTGACAAAAAAAAAAGAAAAAAAAGAGTAAAGAGGGAAATAGTAAAGAGTGAAGACAAGGGGGGCCGGTGTTTGTAGAACGTAGTATGGTTTTAATCAACAATGTTACTTGATATCAACTGAGAAGAAGGAAGGCCGGAAGGAATAAAGAAAATAAAGAAGGAAGGGAGGAAGGAAAGAAGGGAGGAAGGAAGGAAGGAAAGAAGGAAGGTAGGTAAGGCAGTTTGAATAATATGAAATATATACAAAAATGTATGATTGATTTTCAGGACTATCTGACTTCTGATAGGTGACTGTCTGTTGAACTAACTGAGCCGTTAACAGGCACATGTATACCTTCATTTATTTAGCTATGTGACAGACTAATATTGTTTGACTGATAGGTAGAATGTTATTTGACTTGACTCCTTACTTATCTACTAATTACCTTGTCTCTGTCGAAATCATGAAAGGTATCTCCAACACACGTCATTTGCATACAGAGGCCGTTTTAGCACGTGCATCTGGACTAAAAAGCCACGCCCCCTTATCGCACACGTCGAAGTACTGAGTGCACGGCAATACACGTGCCCTGAGGCCGATAGTGCACGTCCTTTCCCACGTGCATTGGCTCCGTGAATGTTTGTAAACTAGCTTTACTTGTGTGTTCTGCTCGTGCCTGTAAGCCTTGATTGTTAACACGTGTACAAAAACAATCCCTGCTGTTGTGATTTCTGTGCATCTCCTCGCTGAGTATGACGTAGAATAAGGTATGTGTATATATGTTATATTTGGATTAGGTTCTGTGAGTCTACACTCTGACACAGGGAACTACATGGTTAGTGTGTTATAGTTACTAAGGTGTTTCCTGTTCTTCCTCTCTTGAATTAGAAAAATCTAACTAAATTTTCAAAAAAATCAGTTTCCTGTGTCACCAACGGTTTTACTTTTCCAACCTTCGCGTAAATCTACTGAAGGCATTTAGTTGTATGAATATTAATTAGCTCTTAGTTGAGTGTCCTTTTTTTAACCAGAAGATCATTTATAAATTGTAGTTTTCGACACCTACTGTATATCTCTGTACTGATACTTATTGTTAGTCTTAGGCGTGATATCGTTCGCTGTTGGGTATTAACGTGCGACTGTCTTACTTTTCAGACTGTCCACATGGTGACTGCAATGTTGCATGGTAGACACACTCTCTAGTCTGTCCTTGTGTCCAACGGCAGCTTCATTGTCCCACACGCCTTTAGCTACGGCAACACTTCCTGAACAACCAAGAAATAGTCCTTAAGTCTTGAACAAATGTTACCATAAGATTTAGGGCCCCTTTTGAAATACACGCAGACGCCGAAACGCTTACATAGGATTTAGGGACCCTCTTAGAGACACACGCAGACTGTATAAACACAAACATAAAACAAATTAACTAACACACACGCACACGCACACGCACACGCACACGCACACGCACACGCACACACACACACACACACACACACACACACACACACACACACACACACACACACACACACACACACACACACACACACACACACACACACACACACACACACACACACACACACACACACACACACACACACACAACACAATCACACAATCACACACACAAACACACACTAATTTCTTTTCTTGTCGGCCGACCACCATCCTATGTGACGAAGAAGC
>NC_051389.1:3902647-3905147 GCF_015228065.2 Penaeus monodon | reverse complement strand
TCATTTTCTTTTGCCGTCCTTCCTGTGACCTTTGTTCGTCGAATCATTCTCTCTCTCTCTCTCTGCTTCGTATCTCATTTATCGTTGTTTTGGGCCTTCTCTTGTTATTTATTTGTTTCCTCTTGATTATATATTTTTTATCAGTCCTCATCTTTCTTCGTAAATCATTCTTCCTTCTCTCTCCCTCTTCCTCTCTACATATCTCCTCATTACCTTTCATCACCTCATTTTACTCACTTCCTCACTCATTCTCACTCTCATTCTCACCCTTTCACTCATTCTCACCCTTTCACTCGTTATTTTTTATTAATTTCTTACCTATTTTTAATATCTTATCTACAGTTTCTTCGTCTTTTTCATCTTTATTCGTTTTATTTATGTTTCTTTTAGTCATTTCACCTTCCTAATTCTGCTTTATTTTATCTATCTTTTATTTATGTTTCTTTTAGTCTTCTACTTTTCCCAATTCTTCTTTATTTTCTAGCCATTTATCCGTCCGTTTTTCCTCATTCTTCTCTTCCCCTTTCACACTTTCTCATAATCCGATATATTCCTCTTCCACCTTTTCCTATCTCTCTTTTTTTTTTGCTCTTTACACTTTCTTGTATCTTCTTTTTTACTAATCCCCCATTCTTTTCCTTGCTTTACCACCCATTTGCACTTCATCCTTTTTTCACCCTTCACCCTTTCCCTTGCTTTATCAGTTATCTGCACTTCACCCTTTATCACCCTTCACCCTTTCTCATCCTTCGTAATCCCCCTCTTCTTTTCTCCTTTATTTCTTCTCTCTGTCCAGTTCCTCAGCCTGCGCTTGTTTTCATTCCTCGTTTTTCTACTTTTCCTTCTTCCTTTTCCCTTTTCCCTTGCTGCCCCTCCCTATCTTTTTCTTTGTTCTGGCTGGTGTCTGTCCCTTCCTCCCTCTCCCCCTTCACTTCACCTCCCTCCCCTCTCCCCTTTCACTTCTCTTTCTCCCTCACTCTGTTCTGCCCTCTCCCTCCCCTCTCCCCTTTCACTTGCCTTTTTCCCTCACTCTGTTCTGCCCTCTCCCTCCCCTCTCCCCCTTCACTTCCCCTCTCTCCCTCACTCTGTTCTGCCCTCTCCCTCCCCTCTCCCCCTTCACTCCCCTTCTCCCTCACTCTGTTCTGCCCTCTCCCTCCCCTCTCCCCCTTCACTTCCCTTTCTCCCTCACTCTGTTCTGCCCTCTCCCTCCCCCTCTGCCCTTCACTTCCCTCTCTCCCTCCCTTTTCTGCCCTTCACTTCCCTCTCTCCCTCACTCTTTTCTACTTTCTCCCTCCCCTTTCCCCTCCTTTCTCCCTCCCTCCCCATCCTTTTTCACTTTCCCGTCTCCCTCACTCTTATTCTACTCTCCCTCTCCTCCCCCTTTCCCTCCCACCCCACCCCCTCTCCCCGCAATTCCCCTTCTCCCTCTTCTTCCCTCCCCTTCACTACCTTCTCCCCCCTCCCCCCCCACTCCTTACCTACCCATACCCTCCTCTCCCCTTCCCTTTCCTCCTTCACTTCCCTCTCTCTCCCCTCCCACCCTCTACCCTCTCTCCCACCCACCTCCCCACCCCTCTCTCTACCCTCTCCCACCCCTTACTCACCCTCTCTCCTCCCCTCCCCACCCCACCCCTTACTCCCCCCCTCTTTCCCACCCCACTCCCCACCCCTCCCCTTAACTCCCCTCTCTCCTCTCCTCCCCTCTCTCCCCCCCCACCCTAGTCCGAGGACCGCATCACTCTTATTGGTAAATTGAATTCGATTTCACGACAGTCTTAACGTTCCTAAGTCTCGATGCGAAGGCAGGTGGGCTGATGACGGTGGTTCAAGGGTGATAAGGGTGGTTTAAGGGTGGTTTAAGGGTGGTTCAAGGGTGTTTAAGGGTCGTTCAAAGGTGATAAGGGTGTTTAAGGGTGATAATAATGGTTCAAAGGGTGGTTCAAATGAGTTTAAGGTGATAAGGATAGATCAAGGGTTGTTTAAGTGTGATAAGAGTGGTTCAAGGGTGATAAGGGTGGTAAGGGTCGTTCAAGGGTGGTAAGGGTCGTTCAAGGGTGTTTAAGGGTCGTTCAAGGGTGTTAAGGGTGTTTAAGGATGACAGGGTGGATGAACACTTTTAAATCCTTGCTTTTTCTATCACATTCGTCTTCTTGTTCCGTTCCTTCTTCACCTTTATCTTATTATTTCTCCTTCCCTTTCTTTTTTTTCGTCTTCTTGTTTCTTCGTCGCTTTCGTGTTCTCTTTGTTCCTTCTTCTCTTTCTTCTCGTTGTTCCTCCTTTTTTTTCTTCTTCTTCTCCTTCTTCTCATTATTATTGTTGTTGTTGTTGTTGTTGTTGTTGTTGTTGTTGTTGTTGTTCTCTCCCCCTTCTCTTCCTCCCCCTCCTCCTCTTCTTCCTCCTCCTCCTCTTCCTTCTTCTCTTCCTCCTCCTCCTCCTCCCTCCTCCTCCTCCTCCTCCTCCTCCTCCTCCTCCTTCTCCTCCTCCTCCTCCTCCTCCTCCT
>NC_051389.1:3897647-3900147 GCF_015228065.2 Penaeus monodon | reverse complement strand
ATGAATACCGTTATTATCATTATCATTACAATCGTCATGATTCATGTTTATTCCCCCCATTGTTAATATAAATTCCATTGCCGATTTTACTATCATTTTATTATAACCGTCTTCATGTCGTGTACGAGATAAAGTTCCCACGAAAAAAATATCAGAAAGTATTGCTATGGCAAAAGGTTTTTGAACTTGGGTCCTTGAAGTTACCGCGTTATTTACATGTCAATAGCAGAGGCAAAACCCAGTACCACAACACCTCTGACCACACCACCTCTTGCCTGGCCTATGTTATAAAGAGATGTACGTCTAGTCGTGTCCTTCCAACTGCCTCGATAACTGAATGAAAAATAAAGTGTCAGTTGAGATAAATAGAAAGAAAATATCATCACGCGGTGCGACAGGAACTGAATGCTCTTTTAATGCACAAGCAAAGTTGCGTCCGCGTCAAAGAAGTCGAGTTAAATCGGCCCCCGTGTCTGAGATTGGTCTGCCGAAGGTCGTAACATTAAAGAGATTCATTGTACAGCGTCACCATCCTTCGTGACTTTTCGTGCCACCGGTTGGAAAAGTAGGGAGAGAGTCAGGGAGAGTCGGGGAGAGCGAGGGGTGTGGAGAGGGAAGAGTAGACTGTGGGAATTAAAAGGGAGAGAGGCTGATAGATTGAGAGCGTTGTGAGGAGAAAGTCTTGGAGGAGAAAATAAGGGGGAGAGCTAGTGTGAAAGGATAAGGGGGAAGTAGGCAGGTAGCAAGGGTTGTGGTTGGGGCGGGGGGGTGAGAAGGTTTGGTTACCTAGGCAGAGGGGAAAGGACAGTAAGATCAGACAACTCAGGATCGTGTTTAGGGAAAGAGGGCGACATTGTGCAACCGATTCCATTCGTCGCATAAACAACGGATCGATAGTCTCCTGGCTTCTCGATAATTGCTTCACTCAGCGCCTGTGGGACTCTCACAGTGATCTCAATACCTCTCCATATCTCCAAGCACCTCGTCCAGAGAACAAACGTCATGGGATGAATGTCGAATATACACCCAGATCGACTCGTGATTTCGCCTTCGCTTCGCAGCTTCGAACGCGAGGAATCACAAAGCAGGACGCACTGAAAAAGGGGTTCGATTCTACGGTTCTCGATGCAGGCGCGACAATAGAGGTGTGCGTATTCCTCCTCCTCATCAAGCAGACAATACTACGCAGCAGCCGTGGCCATAGGTACGGTCCAATCACGATGCAAAAAGGAGTGAACGAGGCATCATCAGCTCTCTTCAGACAATGCAGACATCTCCAATCTGCTCCTCATGATTCATATCGGATAGATCATCATTACGAAAGTTGACGGATCATTGAATGGGACATTGTCGCCTCCGGACAACTATCTACAACGGCCGTTTGGATACGTCACAATTCGCCATCACATCCGAATGGCTAGCGCAGCCATGCATGATATTATACGCCTTTGAATGACCGCTGGCTTATCATCTAAGCATCAGCGTTGAAGCGCAGTTGCCTGAGTGACTCAGATAGATAGATAGAGAGAGAGAGAGGGGGGGGAAAGGAAGAGACAGAAAAAGAGAGAGAAAGATAGAGAAAAAGAGAGAAAGAAAAGAAAGAGAGAGAGAAAAAAAAGAGAGAAAGAGAAAGAAAAAGAGAGAGAAAGGGAGAGAGAGGATGATACATGCTTTTAAGCCGATTCATAGACATATCGTCCTGCAGCGAAGTCTTCCCCTCAGGTTTTAATATTTAACGCGATCGACTACGCAGAAAAGAAAAGAAATGCATATCTTAGGGGAAAAAAACACACATTAGCGACTGGAAAAAAATCTTTTGGTTTTTGGTATATTTACATGATCAATACACATATATCAGGTATTCAATATATGCCTGAATCTACAATGAATGTAAAGAGACTCATAGAGTGAAAGCAAATAGTATTTTATATTCACTGACCTCATGTACATACAGGAGGGCAAATGATATAAAAATGAGAGCTCAAATAGTCAAATATTCGAGAAGGGAGAGAGAGAGAGAGAGAGAGAGAGAGAGAGAGAGAGAGAGAGAGAGAGAGAGAGAGAGAGACAGAAGAGAGAGAGAGTGAGAGAGAGAGAGAGAGAGAGAGAGAGAGATACAGAGATGAGAGAGAGAAGATACAGAAGCGAAGAGAGAGAGAAGATACGAGAGAGAGAGAGAGAGATACAGAGAGAGAGAGAGAGAGACAGAGAGAGAGAGAGAGATACAGAGAGAGAGAGAGAGATACAGAGAGAGAGAAAGGGGGGGGGGGAAATACAGAGAGAGATAAATAAAGAGAGTATGTGCGTGTATCAGAGAGAGGAGAGGGTCAGAGAGAGAGAGAACATCCCGAGACCGGAATCATTTCCTCCTCTTCTTTTTCTACGTCGTTCCACCACTCAAAATTCCGACCGGAGTCTCGAGCTGAATTCAATAGCAAGTTGGGGATACAAGTAGATAAATAAATATTTGCTGATTATCAAGAGAGAGAGTCCGGAGAAG
>NC_051389.1:3895664-3897547 GCF_015228065.2 Penaeus monodon | reverse complement strand
CCCCCCTCCTCCCCTCTCCCCCAAATCCCCCCTTCCTTTCCCCCCCATTCCCCCCCCCCCCTTCCCCCCACCCAATTCCCCCTACATTCCCCTTCCCTTTACCCAATCATCCCTTTCCCCCCTCCCCCCCAGGGCTAGGACGGTCGGCCATTAATATTTGAAGGCGCCACCCCCATCAAACCACCCCCACCCCGCTACCCTCCCCCACTTTTCCTGGGGGCGAGGTCGTTTCTCCCGCGCCATCAGGACGGGGATCCGCATTTTCCAACTCGCTCGTTCTTGACCCCCCCCCCCCCCCCGAGTGCACCCAAGCCCTCGAACCGCAGTCCTGCCCTGACCTTGCGCGACCTACCGTGACCCACTTATGACCCGAGCTCGATGCCCCCCCCCCTTTTTTTAGGTGGTTCTATCGAGGTTTTTGGCGTCCTGGTCTCACCGCGTGGGTTTTGTATACTGATACTGTGATCTTTGCAATTTCTGTATTTGTCAGACTCAGGGTCTCCTTCTCTTGACCTAGTTTCGCGCTCGTCCTGCCCTCTCCTAATCCTAATCCTAATCCTGACCTAATGTATCCTAATCCTCAGCTAATGTATCCTAACCCTGCCCTCTCTCCTAATCCTCAGCTAAAGTATCCTAATCCTGCATAATGTATCCTAATCTTGACCTAAATTATCCTTAACCTGATCCAATCTCTCCTAATCCTCAGCTAAAGTATCCTAATCCTGACATAATGTATCCTAATCTTGACCTAAATTATCCTTAACCTGATCCAATTTACCATAATCCTGACCTAATGTATCCTAATCCTCGCATAATATATCCTCTTTCTGACCAAACCTAATGTATCCTAATCCTGACCTAAAGCAGCATAACCCAGACTTAAAGTATCTTAATCCTGATCTAACGTATCCTAGTCCTTGCCTAATGTATCCTAATTCTAGCCTAATGTATCATATTCTGACATAATGTGTCCTCTTCCTGATTTAATGTATCTTCCTGACGCAATGTATCACCCTAATCCAACCAAACTATATCGTAACCCTGCCCTAATGTATCTTAACCCCGATCTAATACATCTTAAAAATAACATAATATCCAAATCCCCCCCAAAAACATTCCTCTTCCTGATCTAATGTATCCTAATCCCGACTTATTGCACCATCTTCCTAACCTGTGTATCCTAATCCTGATCAAATGCCCCTTAAAAGTTAGAAAAAAAACGCATCGGCGCAACCCTTCCCCTGGCCAAAACCGTAACCTAATCCTGCCCCCCACGGACCTAACCCTTTTTTTTCCCTTTTACCCTGATTCTCACTTTTGACGCGTGTGTCCACCCTCTTCGCTCCACGGGTCTTTATGGTGCCTGACAGTCACGCCCATCACGGGCATTACCATCTCGATCACGCTAAACTATGCTAAATATAGCACTAATTGTGATAATCGCCAACGTCAGTGGAGGCAGAATAAAACGTGGTACGTACTTAAATGTCTCTCTCTCTCCCTCTGATTTTTTTTTTCTTGTTATTTTTGTATTTTGTGTGCGCCGATCCTGGGGTACTGCTTGATAATACTCGTTTAGTTGAAGGTTTCAGCTACGATATTTTTGCACTGTAGATTGTAGTGGGTGTGTTTTGGGGATGTGGTGGGTATGGTGAGTGTAAACAGCGAGGTCCGGTATGATTATTAGGGATAATATGGTGTTATTTTATTTATGTTGTGTCGTTGGTGAAAGGTGGTGTCTATTTAGATATTGTGTCGTGTGTGGAGAAAGAACGCCACGTTTAAAACTTTTAGTGATAAATGTATTAATATTGTTGATGGATCTGGTTATGGGTGTGGGTTTTATATGATGCACTGTACATGGTTCATTTGATCAGGAATGG
>NC_051389.1:3884832-3888064 GCF_015228065.2 Penaeus monodon | reverse complement strand
AGAGAGAGAGAGAGAGAGAGAGAGAGAGAGAGAGAGAGAGTGAGAGAACGCGGATATGTTGATCACAATGCCTTCCTCGTTCCTTCGAAACAAGAGGTGATTTTGGACTCCCGAATTCTTTTTACGTATTGGAAATCTTGTATGTGGGTGAGCGAGTTTTTTTTTCTCCCCCCCCCCCTCCACCTTCCGCCACGCTTTGTATATTCTTTCATATAAACGCGAGAAATATATGCTCCACGACCCGCCCTTGCTCCGTTTCCGCGTTTTATGTCCGCCCGCCCGCCCGCTCGCCCGCACGCCCGCACTCGCCTCGCTTCTCTCCTGTATCTGGCCCTCTCCAAGCCTTTTATTTCGTCCTTTGATGTGCGAGGAAGTTCCAGAGTTCCGTGTCAGCACTTCTCTGCCATACCTTTCTCGGGTCGTTTGAATATACAGTGTTTTTTTGTTTGTTCGTTTGTTTGTTTTGTTTGCTTGATTGCTTGTTTATTTCTTTGATTTACATTTTCTTTTGCTCCGTTTTGCGTGTTCCGTAGATTTGTGTTTGGGCCTGCGATCCTAACCTACCTTGACCCGACTAGAGGTTGGGGAGCTGGGTCTGCAAAATGGCTCCTTTCTCTCTCTCTCTCTCTCTCTCTCTCTCTCTCTCTCTCTCTCTCTCTCTCTCTCTCTCTCTCTCTCTCTCTCTCTCTCTCTCTCTCTCTCTCTCTCTCTCTCTCTCTCTCTCTCTCTCTCTCTATCTATCTATCTATCTATCTATTTATCTATCTCTCTCTATCTATCTATCTCTCTCTCTCTCTTTCTATCTCTATCTCTCTCTCTTTCAAGTTCTTTCTAGCTCTCTCTCTCTCTCTCTCTCTCTCTCTCTCTCTTCTCTCTCTCTCTCTCCATCCCTCCCTCTCTCGCTTGTCAGTCTTATCCCGTCTTGTCATGCCACCGTCAAAGTCATCAGCCGGGTGCCCTGCCTGCCTCGCTGTCAGTCCATCTGTCTCCCTGTCCCGCCGACAACATGCCTTCCTGCCCCACATGGCACGCGACGACCACCACCTCCTCCTCCTCCTCCTCCTCCTCCTCCTCCTCTCCTCCTCCTTCCTCTCCGTTTCCTTCCTTCTCCTCCTCCTCCTTCTCCCTCTCCCTCCTCCTCCTCCCTCCTCCGCTCCTCCCCTCAGCCTCCTCCTCCTCCTCCGCCTCCTCCTCCTCCTCCGCCCCTCCTCCTCTCCGCTCATCCATCCTCGCTCCTCCTCCTCCACAGACCTCTCCTCCTCCTCCTCCTCTCCTCTCCTCCTCCTCCTCCTCCTCCTCCCCTCCGCCGCCGCCGCAGCCGCAGCCGCCTCTCGCAGACGCCGGCAGGGAATCGCCTCTTTGGAAGCCGTGGAAAGAGGGGCCTGTTCCGCCGGCGTTTGGGGAGCCTCTCCTGGGGGTTTTGATCGCAGGGCCTGGGGTTCCCTGTGCATAGTAGCGGAGTTTCAGAGAAGCACCTCAAGATTTACTTAAGACAACTAACGAACTGTGTGTGTGTGTATAAATAAAAAATAATAAACAAAAAATTATATATTATATAAAATATATAATATATATAAAATAATTATATTAATATACAAAAAAAAAGAAATATATATTATTAAAAAAAATATTTAAAAATATAGTAATAATATATAAATTTTAAATATTTTATAATATAATATATATATAATTATATATATTATATATATATAATTATATATATATATAAAATATATATATATATGTATATAATGTATATATATGTTTAAAATGTATTTTATGTATATAATGTGTTATATATATATATTTTATATATATATATATTATATAATATTTTTATGTATTTTGTATATAATATATTATATATGTTAAAATATATAATATATATAATAATATATATTTTATATATATATTAAAGTATATAGTATATATGTATTATATATGTATATATATAAATATAATAATTAATTAAAATACATATATATGTAATATTTACTATATATGATATATAATACATATTTGTATATGATACATATATATTATTCATACAAAATATGGTTTTTATTGGGGTTTTATGTATATTTAATTTATTATATTATATATAATATAATATATATATATATGGTGTGTGTTGTGTGTGTGTGGTGGTTGTGTGTTGTGTGTGAGGTGTGTGTGGTGTGTGTGGTGTTTATTATAATATATTATATAATATATATATATAATAATATATATATTTTGTTAAAATATAGGATGTATATTATATGGAGTATTAATATGTTGTAATTTTATATGTTTTTTATTGTTATATATACATTATATACATATATATACATAATATTATATTAAAAATTTTATATATTAATTAATATATATATATATATATATAATAATATATAATATTAATTATATAAAATATATGTATATATTTTTACACACACACACACACACACACACACACACCACACACACACACACACACACACACACACACACACACCACATATATATATATATATATATATATATATATATATATATATATATATATATATATATATATATATACATCAAAGAGTGTGTGTCATGAAAACATGTATCTTAACGCAGATCCCGCCCTTAATCATATCTTAGGTTCTGTACTTGTAATAATTAAAGTGCCTCCATCTGCGGGAGTACTCATATTACACCTACAGTTGTAATATCAAGGTGTAAAGTATCGTATTTTTAATAAGCGTATTTTCGTCTTTTTTTGTGCGTGTGTAACCATCTAATCAACTGCTTTTGATTAAGGTAATTCAGTTAGGATCATGTTTATATAACGTATGCATTGTTTGTTATGAATTTTATTGAGGTGGTCGGGTTTCGAACAAAAAAGAAAAGAAGAGAATCCTTTGTGATGCATGTATTACGCCATTAGCATAGGATCACACCATAGCTTTGTGAAACAGACACTGCAGGATAAGCGATATATAAGCAGGATAAGCTATATAAGCGATAAGGAAGAACCTGCTATCAAACACGCAGTTCAAAGTCATCCCGGGAGAACCTTTCAAGGCCTGTACAGCATACTGACGCAGATCCTGATGAGATTTTCGCTAATACAGATCGTGGGGGGAGGTGGGGGAGGGGGTGTGGGGGGCTTTTCCTGTGGCTGACATCAAAGGGAGTCTTGGTGTTTATTTAAAGGCTACTGGGTTAATGATGGAAGAAGGTATCAGCTACGCAAGTCCGG
>NC_051389.1:3864832-3874832 GCF_015228065.2 Penaeus monodon | reverse complement strand
AATAGTAATAGTAATAGTAATAGTAATAGTAATAGTAATAGTAATAGTAATAATAATAATAATAATAATAATAATAATAATAATAATAATAATAATAAATGATAATGATAATGATAATGATAATGATAATGATAATGATAATGATAATGATAATGATGATAATAATAGAGATAATAGTGAGAAGAAGAATAAAAATAATTAAAATGATGATGAAGATAATGATAATGATGATGATAATAATATTGATAGAATAATGATAACGATGATAATGATAGTATTCTCTCTGTGTGTCTGCGTGCATGTATGCATGTATGTGTATACGTATCTGTATGTACCTGTATCCCTATGCTTATCATTACACCTGTATAAGTATGCATGCTTATGTCAATATGCATACGTGACCATGGGTGTACATATCTATCACGTGTTTATATTTCGGTGTAGCATAAAAAAAAACTACTTGACGGGCAAGTCGTTCCGGCAGTATTCCGTTCAGGCGCCGATCGTAGTTAGGAAAACAATGATAATAATAGCAATAATCACGGATCGGTGATAATGACCGTGGCAGATAGGCGTTCCTTGGGCATTCCACTCCTGCCGGGGGCCGCTCGGCGAAAGTTCCCGGAAATAAGGAGGAGCTGGCTTCGGAATGGACAGCAGCGCCCCTCCTCCCCCAAGGCATATCAGTACATGGTAGGCCTACGGGCGGTGGCTAGGCCTAGGCTCTTATCAGGGACTTTTTTTTTTTTAGGGGGGAGGGGGGGATGCTGAGCAAGTTTTAACTTGTTAGTGGAGTAATTAAGGCTTTTGTGGCATCCTGCGGGAAGACTGAGCGGTGCTGACCTCAGCAGGGGGTGGGAGGGAGGGGAAAGGGTGGAAGGGGGAAGGGAGGAGGGGAAGGGAGGGTGGGAGGGAAGGGAGGAGGGAAATGGAGGAGGGGAAGAAGGAGAAGGAAGAAAGGAGAAAAAGGAGAAAGAGGAAGGGAGGAAGGGGAATGGAAGAAGGAGAAGGAAGAAAGGAGAAAGGGGAAGAGGAAGAGGAAGACATAGAAGGAGAAAGGTAGGAATTGAAGAGTGAGAGGGAAGAGAAGAAGGAAGAAGGAGAAGAGAAGAGAGAGAAGGAAAAGATAAGAGGAGAAAGAGAAAGGAGAAAAGGGAAGAGGGAGATAGGAAGGAGAAGGGATAAGGGAGAAGGAGCTTCGGGCAGCGGTTCAGAGAGGAGGGGGGAGGGGGGAGGGGGGAGGGAGGAAGTCCGGCATTGCCATAACCTTGTAACACCCCACAAAATGTGCTGAGTTGCCGTACGCTATAGTCATACCGTTTTTCGTATTTAGTTGAGGAAACGCTTACCTCAATCTGTTTGTTTCTCTCTCTCTCTCTCTCTCTCTCTCTCTCTCTCTCTCTCTCTCTCTATATATATATATATATATATATATATATATATATATATATATATATATATATATATATAATACTCTATCTCATATTTCATTCATACCTACATCATACATAATCTAATCTTATATATATATATCTATATTATTATATGTCTCTCTATCTCTATCTGTCTACCTATCTTCATCTGTCTATCTTTCTAAGTCTGTCATTTCCCTACTGTCTGTCACTTTAAGTCTTTATCATTTATCATAAAATACGCTCTCTCTCTCTCTTCCTCTCTTCTCTCTCTCTCTCTCTCTCTCTCTCTCTCTCTCTCTCTCTCTCTCTCTCTCTCTCTCTGTCAAAGCTATAGTTATGTTGTCAATAATGGACCTGCTTTCAATGTATTTGATATTTTCTTGGTGATGGCAGATGATAATGAAAGTGATAGTGTTAATGATAGGGATAATGATGACGATAATAATAATTATAATGATAATGGTAATTATAATAATGATAAGTTATTATGATAATAATAATGATTATGATAATGACAATGGCATTTGCAGTGATTGATAGTAACAGCTAAAACTCAGAACAAAAATGGCAGATAAACATATTGAGTGGAGAGAGAGAGAATGAGAGACAGACAGACACAAAAAATCACAGACACTGATTATGGTTTTAATGCCTGATTGCACCGCTCGGCAGAAGTTAACAGTCGATAATCAGTATTTGTTTTCCGCTTGTTACAAGAGTAATTAATTCCCATCAACTCCACAGGCTGTAAAAGACGTAAAAGGAATTTTGAGCCATGCAGTCCCCTTACAAAAGGTACCTAATTTCCATACAACTTTACGGTGACATTAATACAGTGGCATCGTTTTGTTAGTCACGTGATTCAACTCGTTTCACTGAGGACACGCAACAGCCGGTGAAAACAGGCGACGTGCCAATCAGCGCGATCCAGTGAACACGTCTTTTATTGGCTCGTGTTTGGCTGAAAAAATGTGATGCATAGGTTATGGTAACAACACGTGTGCACCATCTAGCGGCAGGAATTCTTACTGTTGTTTACTGGTGTAGCTTATTGATATAGCTATTGTTGTTACTATTATTGTATTATCATTAGAATTATCATTATTATTGTTATTATCATTGTCATCATCACCATCGTTATTATTATAATTATTATCATCGTCATTGTCATTATTATTGTTATTGTTGTTTTTATTGTTATTGTTGTTAGTATATTTGTTGTTGTTATTGTTATTATTGCTGTCATTATTATTGTTATTATGATTATTATTATTATTATTATTATTATTATTATTATTATTATTATTATTATTATTATTATTATTATTATTATTATTATTGTCATCATCATCATTGATATAGTGAGTATTGTGCACTATCCAGAAGCTGAAATTCTGGTGCAGCTGACTGACACTCGCTTACTGATATATCTCATACTGATACGGGAGGAATTCTTGTATGCTTGTGCCTCTGAATATTTTAGTTTAAGGGGAGTATCGGTATGTCATATTGAGTTAGTGGTCCACGTAAGTTCTGTTTTTTTTTTTATTATCCATCACATAAATAATTGAACATCGCACTTCCCTGCTCTCTCTCTTTCACGGACGTCAGAGCATCGAAATTCGTTAATATGAGCGGTCATTTTACAGCATAGTGAATGTATTTTATTATGTTTGATAGTAGTGAATGCGTTTTATTGTGTTTGATAGTAGTGAATATGTTTTATTGTGTTGGGTGCTTGTGCATGCATTCCACCCCTGACAGGCGATGTGAAATTCATGATGCACTTTTGAGGAATAGCGTTATCTTGGCACACTCTTTTTTTTATTGATTGTACATTATTTTCGTGTTGATATGCTTTTATGTACACATATTTTGGATCGATTGTACATTATCTTCGCGTTGTTATGCTTTTATGTACGGGCATTCCTGATCGATTGCACCATTATCTTCGTTATGCTTTTATGGACAGATATTTTGGATCGATCGTTCATTTTATGTTTGTGGTTATTATCATCATTCATCATCATTATTGCTATTACCTTATATTGCACTGCAGTTGAGCAAGTATTTTTATAGATTTCCAAAAGTCAATACTAACCGCAAAAGGCCGTTCTTGCTTCAGTTCTAGAATTCGATACAGACATCTGAAGGTCATCTTTTTGCATCGACACTAGCTACGTGGTGTGTGTGTGTGTGTGTGTGTGTGTGTGTGTGTGTGTGTGTGTGTGTGTGTGTGTTGTGTTGTTGTGTGTGTATTTGTGTGTGTGTGTTGATGTTGTGTGTGTATTTGTGTGTGTGTGTACTCGTGTGTGTGTATGTAGTGGTGCGTGTGTGTCTGTCTATCACTGTGTGTGTGTGATTTGTACATCTGTATCTATCTCATACGATCGTCCATATTGTAAATGCATATATTATCGACTAATCTAAGATTTCACTTGATTTAGAGGCATTATCAGATCTGGTCTTAATTCAAGTACAATCTCAACATCAGAAGTTTTTTCTCTCTGTGTATCTTTTTTGTTCATAAGTTTATAAGGTAGTTCAGAGTGGCGACTCAAAGCCTCATGGGATGGGGTGAAATTCTCTTTATTATTATCATTATTATTATTGTTGTTATTTATTATTATTATTATTATTATTATTATTATTATTATTATTATTATTATTATTATTACTATTACTATTACTATTACTATTATTACTATTATTATTATAATAATTATTATTATAACATCACTAACACTGTTGTTGTTAGTGATGTTATTGTTATTATTATTATTATTACTATTGTTATTATCATCATCATCATCACTACCATCACCAACACTCATCACCACCACCACCATCACCACCACCCCACCCACCCCCCCCACCCCCAACCCCAACACCACCCCCACCCCACCCCACCACCCACCCCCTCCACCCCCGCCACCATTTATTCAACACAATTCCGTCGACACCCTCTAGCCAATCACAAACTGCTAAGAACTGCAGGTGGGCGGAGCTTCAAGCGTCTCATCGGGCGTACTATTCGCTGCGGGGGGTGGGGGGGGGGCGTAGCATGTGGAGGGGGATAATGTGGATTCGTGGATGGGGGTATGTGGATTTGGTGCGGGGGGGGGTAGATTTGGTACGGGGGGAATGTGGATTCATAGAGGGAGTTGGATAAGTGGATTCGCCTATTGGGCGAAGTGTATGTGGATTCGTGTATAGGGGGAATGTGGATTCATAGAGGGAGTTGGATGAGTGGATTCGTGTATGGGCGAAGTGGATTAGTGTATCGAGTGGGAGTGCATGTAAGGGTGTCTTTTCTCCATATGTGTGGAGTATGTTTGAGTGTGTGGGTGGGTGTGTTTGTGTTGGATAGAGGCTCGTGCGTCTGTATCGTGTGTGTGTGTGTTTGTTCTTGTGTGTGTAAGGAAGAAGGAATGATGTGTGTTTATGTATGTATGTGTGTGTGTGTGTTTACGTGTGTACGTGTATGTCTGTCTGTCTGTTTGTGTGCGTGGTGCGTATATTAATCTGACCGTGTCTTTTTCTCCATGTGCGTTTTTTTTTTTTTTTTTTTTTTTTGCGTGTGTGCGTCTTTCGTGTGCGTGAGCGTGTCGGTTATCTCTTATTACGTACCATTCAGGGAGGACAATGAGATCAAATAAAGATGGGATCATTTTCTCCCTTTTCCTTCTTTTTCTTCTCCCTTTCCTTCTTTTTCTTCTTCTTTTCCTCCTTTTTCTTCTTCTTTTTTCTTCTCCTTTTCCTCCTTTTCTTCTCTTTTTTCTTCTCCTTTTTCTCCTTTTCTTCTCTTTTTTCTTCTCCTTTTCCTCCTTTATCTTTTCCTTTTCCTTCTCCTTTTCCTTCTCCTTTTTCTCCTTTTCCTCCTTTTTCTTCTCTTCTTTCTTCTCCTTTTTCTTCTTTTTCCCTTTCTTTATCTCTCTTTCCCCTCTCTCCTTTCTTTCGTTCCTCTCTTTTTTTTTTTTTTTTTTTGCTGTCTTTTTACCCTTTTTGGACTTTCAACTTTTCTTCTTGTGCGCGTCTTTGAGTGGTCAGAATAAGGTGTAAAATATCACAGTCCTTTTCTTTGTTGCGTGTTTGAGCACATTTTTTTTTTCTGTGCGATTTCTGTGTGCGTAAGAGAGGTGAGAGAGAGAGGGAGGTGAGAGTGAGAGTAAGAGTAAGTGTGAGTGAGAGGGAGAGAGAGAGTGTGAGTGTGAGTGAGTGGGAGAGAGAGAGTGAGAGTGAGAGTGAGAGTGAGAGAGTGAGAGTGAGAGTGAGAGTGAGTGAGAGGGAGAGAGAGAGTGTGAGTGTGAGTGTGAGTAGTGAGAGTGAGAGTGAGAGTGAGAGTGAGAGGAAGAGTGAGAGAAAGAGTGAGTGAGTGAGTGAGAGAAAGAGTGAGAGAGAGAGAGAGAGAGAGAGAGAGAGAGAGAGAGAGAGAGAGAGAGAGAGAGAGAGAGAGAGAGAGAGAGAGAGAGAGACAAAGAGAGAGAGAGAATGAGAGACAGAGAGAAGCACAAACACACGTTCCCTAACCAAATAATCAATTAAACACGCAGTATCCAAGAAAATACGCAACAATGAACCAAACAGAGCTATAACCCAAATAAAATGAAAATGGTTTACGTCTGCCAGTGGAAACAGAATTCTCAAAAACAAACTTTAGACTGTTGCAAGCGCTAAGAAGCTTCTTGCACCCGAGTCCTTTGCAACTGTGATCGGATGTTGCACTCTTGCACTTACACATCTGATCAAATATTAGGGATTTCCGCTCAGAGCATAAATAAATAAGTTTCGAAAATCCTGTGTATCCTAATGGTCCACGGGACCTCTGTATTAAATATGATAATCTTCACCTTGGAAGGAAAAGTCAGGACTTTGAAAATAGGTAAATTTAACTTGCATTTGATATGGGAAATCTGTGTTTTGTAATGAATAAGGCTTGCGAGAGTATTGTGTGTGCAAAAGAGGAAGGGGTCTGTGTATTAATCATAATTATATATGTGTGAAAACCTTTTATGCAATTATTGTAGGTACGATAATTTTTTTTTATGATTTTATATTAGAATTTCATAATTGATATAGGAACATACGTACAGTATAAAAACATACACACATCTTAAATTTGATAAGTGAAAATACATTGTGTGTTTGGACGAGGAACTTCCAGATCCTTTTTATTATGTTTTGAAAAATCCATCTACAGAACATCTACTCCAAGAACCTGTATCCTAGTCTTAACAAACACGAAACTTATACTTAACACAGGTAAGCCATTAACCTTCGAGTAATGGTTAAAGATTCTTCCTTTAAGTATGAGGATTTTTTTTTCAGTATCCTTGGTCCTCCTTAAAGTGGCAGGTTCCTTTCAACCCATAACCAATAAAGGAATAATCCATCATACTTAGTCATCTTTTTCACTGATCTTCTCGTTCTTCGACCTCCCCCCCCCCCTTTCCAACCACCTTATTCCACCCTCCACCCCACCCTTTCCCTCACCCCACCCCCAACCCCCCATCCCTTCCCAGAGCCTACTCCTCTCCCTGGTAATTTCCTCCTCCCCTCCTCATCTATTTCCTCTTCTCCTTCTCTGCTCTCTCATTTCCTCCTCTGAGCCCCCTCTCCTTTCCCTCATCCTCAAGACCTCTCCTCTCCTGCTCATAATCCATACTAGTATTCACGTCATTTCTTCCTTCATATCTCTTTGTTTTCGTACTCTCTCTCTCTCTCTCTCTCTCCTCCTTGCTACTTTTTTTTCTTCTTTTGTTCACCAATTTTTTCCCTTGCGTCTTTTTTCCCCTTCTTCTTTTCCTTCTTTCATCAGCTTCCTCATTTATCAAGACTCTCTTTCACACTTTTTTTTTTTTTTTTGCTTCTCCTCTTCCTTTCTTTGCCTTTCCTATGTTGTTGTTTTTTCCATCTGTCTTTTCTTCGTATTACTTTCAAGAAGGTGCATGGGTTTTACTCCATCATTAATCATAAAGAATACCAAAATGGTGAATTATTTTATTTTTAGGTAGCATTTTAGATGTTCAAAATATATGTATACTAGCACCTGCTAACTCTCATAACACATGACAGGTTATTTCCAGTGTAAAATTGCGACCCATTGTTCGTACCTATAGCAGTAACTAGCTATACCCAGGTGTCAGAGGCGTAACGTTTCATAATAAGGAGAAAAAAAATGCTATACATTTCAGCAGCAGACAAGATAAATCCTTTTCTCACTGTAGCTACGAAATACCATTCTCAAAATGCTCCAGTCCTTCAAATATGTTGGGTATTACACACCTGTGTAGTAAATACAGTAAGTGCGTTTCTATGTTACGCTCCAGCCTGAAGCAAATGAAACACGTGTTTCTTCCAAAAGTTGAAGGAGATGTAATAAGCGTTACTCAAATGTTAAAGGAGATGTAGCCGGGTTTTAGCCTCACATTCAAGTAGATATGATACTTACATCGCCCGGACGTTTACAGGTATAAACAAACCTCTGTCTCCCAGGAATGCGGAAGGCTTTCTAATGGATAAACATATAGTCTGAAAATCCTTTCTGTGTTACCTTCACGCTCCGATACTCAGATAGAAACGTATTGAGAAGTAGGGCTTTGAAGTTCCACACGGATGACCATATACCACACGGGGTTGTGAACTTAGGTCGTTCTGGTGATTGGAAAGGACCTCGCACCACTCAGCTGATGGGGTCTTGGTACCATTCAGGTGATGGGGGAGAGTCCAGGTGTCACCCGAGTGATGGAAGGAGAGTCCATAGAGGAGGGTCTAGAGGTTAAATGATGGAGGGTTGCTCTATAGCCCTAGTAGTAGTTCACGGAGATGGGTCTACATGCTAAATGATGAATGCTGGTTCTTTGGTTCTTATAGGAGTCCATAGAGAGAGATCTAGATGTTAATGTAGGGTCGTTCTATGGTTCTTTTAGTTCACAGAGGAAGATCATGATGCTAAACGACGAAAGTTGTTCCATAGTTCTCACGGGAGGTGGAAATGACGCCTCACCAGCTGATAAATAATTGATTAACTTAAAGTAGAACGAGGAACAAACAAAACTCTGCATAAGCTTTATGAACAGCACTCAGAGATGCCCACGTGTCACTTCTTCGAGGGAGGAAAGTTAGAGACGTTGACTTTACCCTCGGTGTGATGAGGTGTCCTACCTGCTGGCCGGGACGTGGAGGTGCGGATACGTGTACTCGAACCGGGCTGCATGAACACATGAGTAGTCTGTAGTAGTATGGAGGACCTGGATCACGTGGTTCAGCGGGCGTGCTCATAGTGATCAAGTGAGTGTTCATAACATGCCTACGTCTGCTGCATTTACACTTCGTCCTGCCGCGAATTTGGAGGGATAGAGAGGAGAAGAGGGAGAGGGAGGGGAAGATAGCAGAGGGAGAGAAGAGGGAAGGATGCAGAGGGAGAGGGAGGGAGAGATAATAGAGAGACAGGGAGAGGGAAAGATAGCAGAGGGAGAGGGAGGGAAGGGAAAGAGAAAAGGAAGAGGGAAAGATAGCAGATATAGAGAGAGAGAGAGTGGATGGAAAGATAACAGAGGGAGAGGGAAGGAAAGATAGAATAATCGAAAGGGAGAGACAGCAAAATGAGAGAAAGAGAGACAGAGAAACGAAGAGAAGAAGGAAAAGGTGTTCGAGGGGAGGGGGAGGGGGAGCAAGGGATGCCCAGGCGCTTGGAAGGGTTCAGAAAATTAAAACGTATTTCTGTCGGGCTGGAGTGACTGCGGCGCTGGGAAATAGTTTTAAAAGATTCTTTAAACCTCCCTGAATGCAAGCGACTCTTGCGTGAAGAAGAGCACACTTGCAGCCGGAACATTCTATTGTTACAACAGGTCTCTAATTAGACATAAACCTGACAATTTTTTTTTCAACTAGACGAGGGACACTCTTGAATACATTCTATTCTATTTTTATTATTATTATTATTATTATCATAAATGTGTAAAAATATGTGGATTTTTCTGGCGCCACACAAAACCTGCATCGAAAGACGCCTTCCGTCGAAGCATAACCATTCGCATAACCTTGCACGATTGCATATTTTATACTATCGATACCTCAAATAAACCGTTTTTTTCGCAGCATTGAATATTGAATAACGGCGGAATACCAAAGGACATGTGTCGTTCTATCTCTGGTATCGCAGTACCAGTCTTTTATACTCTCTCTCTCTCTCTCTCTCTCTCTCTCTCTCTCTCTCTCTCTCTCTCTCTCTCTCTCTCTCTCTCTCTCTCTCTCTCTCTTCTATCTTTCTTTCTCGCTTTCTTTTCTCTTTATCTCTCTCCGTCTTTTCTCTCGCCTCCTCTCTCTCTCTCTCTCCTCTCTTCTCTCCTCTCTCTCTCCTCCATCTCTCTTCTCTCTCTCTCTCTCTTCTCTCTCATCTGCTCTACTCTCTCTCTCTCTCTTCCTTTCTATCTTCTCTCTCTCCTTCTCTCTCCCTCTCTCTCTCCCCTCTCTCCTCTCTCTCTCTCTCTATCCTCTCTCCTCTCTCTCTCTCTCTCCCTCTCTCCTCTCCCTCTCCCTCCTCTCCGTCTTCTATCTCTCCTCTTCCCCGCTCATCATCTTTT
>NC_051389.1:3829832-3859832 GCF_015228065.2 Penaeus monodon | reverse complement strand
TAGTAGTAGCAGCAGTAGCAGCAGCAGCAGCAGCAGTAGTAGTAGTAGTAGTAGTAGTAGTAGTAGTAGTAATAGTAATAGTAATAGTAATAATGACAATAATAATAACAATAATAACTGAAAAATATAAAATAATGAAAACAGAAATAAACGGGAAAGCCAAGACAATGGCCTATCGAGAGCGCAATTTTCTGTACCCCTGATTAGAGATTTCCGTAATCCGGAGCAGCATTGAAGGAGACCTCCGGATAGACCCGACGAGACCTAGGACTTTCACACGTAGTTTTGTTCCGTGACCGATGATCCTTACGCCGGCAGGAGGGATGAGAGGGCGCTGTTAAGGGCTCCTGCGGCAGAGGGGTGTGTGTTGTCGAGGGGCGTGGCGGAATGAGTCGGGGGGGAGGGGGGGGCGTGGCGGAACAGGTCGTGGGGCGTGGCGTAACGGGTCGAGGAAGCTGTTAGAGCGGAGTCGTTGACGGTAGTGACGTTCGCGTCGTGAGGTCAGGGTGTTGATTATTATATAATTGAGTTGGATATGTTGTTTATTAAGGTGTTCGAGCGTTGACGAGTCAGCTAGACAAAACGAATAATCATTGGCATTATTATAAGCAGATTTGAAATACTGATAATAAAGTTCACTTCAATGACCGTTCGTGAGTCAGGGAAACAGAAAGAAAAACTTAATTATTAGTATTATTGTAAGTAGATTAGATTATATAATTACGGAGTTGTATGAGTGTTGATGTATAAGAAAACCTTAATTAATAATATTATCAGAAGTCGATTAGATGTATTAATTATCAAGTTAAGTTGTATGATCTTTGGTAAGTCAGGGGGACAGAGAAAAATAATTAGCAGTGTTATCATAAAGTAATTAGGTTTATGTTATTAGATTAAGTTGTATGAGTGTTGGTAAATCAGGGGGACAAGAATGATAATCTATAGTATTATCATAAGTAGATTAAATTCATATATTGAATTAAATTGTGTGAGTGTTTGCAAGTCATGGAGACTGAACAATAATTTTGTTATCATTAAAAGTAGTAGATGAATCAATTGTATGATCGTTTGCAAGTCAGGAAAAACAAGAAAACGAACTTGGGATCTAGTCATGCAGAAGGCGATAACTATAGATATACCATTTTATCATGCCGTTGTATTTTCTTCTTCATCTTCTTCTTCTTCTTCTTCTTCTTCTTCTTCTTCTTCTTCTTCCTTCTCCTTCTCCTTCTCCTTCTCCTTCTCCTTCTCCTTCTCCTTCTCCTTCTCCTTCTCCTCCTTCTCCTTCTCCTTCTTTTCCTTCTATCGACGCTTCTCTTGTGGCAACAAAGTGCTCCGTTTCAAGTATGCTTTTTCAGTTGAGAGTCTCTCGCATTCCGGCATCACGAAGTTCAAGAGAAGTTCACCCGACACTTGTTTCTCATGTTACTCATAACCTCTGTTGAAACCCGTCCCTCATTTTTCCTCACACAGCTTCACACGCCCAACTAATCCCGCCTGTGGTGCACCCTAGCTCCTGCCTCTCTGCCCCTGTTTGTCTGTCCCCTGCCAATAACAGGTTAAACAGAAGAGCACCGCAGTCGCTTGCACCAAAGAGTCTAATGGATCCAAACAAATTCTGTGGCAGCATTCGTCCCTATTCGTGTACAGTTTGTATCTAGTATTATCACACGCGCTAGCATATGCATTTCATAATTGCTAAATATTGTCGGTACATTAAATGGTACCTTTTCGATGCGTTTTCAGCAGCCATAGTACGCACTCACCAATGGTACATATTCTTTTTGCTTGTGTGTGTGATTTTTGCGTAAGTGCAGTTGATATAAACATTATCACAGATTAGTGTGACTTATGAAGCCACAAAAAGGCGAATCATCAAAAAATCTGATATATATATATATATATATATATATATATATATATATATATATATATATATATATATATATATGAGAACCATATTAACGCTAAACTAATTCTTTCACGTTTTTTTTTTTTTTTTTTTGTCTTATCATTCGTTTATGCATAGAAGAATATCAGATTTTTTGATGATTCGCCTTTTTGTGGCATCATAAGTCACACTAATCTGTATATATATATATATATATATATATATATATATATATATATATATATATATATATATATATATATATATATATATATATGAACTATTGTAATGTTAATAAGCAGCACAACATACACAATAATACTACACACTTGGTCTACACTAATTTACATACAATGATACCTCGGCCTCTAAGTGGGAATCACAGCGACCAGCCACGCCTTAATTGGGACTGCTCTGGACAGTGGCAGTAGCAGCAGTACCGTAAATGAGAAGCACAACAGTGTCATAAGCCACAGTGCCATACGCGGCCAGTAATGACACCATTTCTGAGCCTGGGGAAGGTCGCCAGTACTGGGAGCGGTCAGCCCTCCGTCGTAAGAGATTGTATGCAATTGGAGTCACGTTTGGACATGGCACGGGCGTTGCATCCGACGTGTCCACTCAGGCAGACTCGGATGGGCGGCGGTGACCTCTTGGCGGGGGGCTAAGGCAAGTGGTTCAGCTCAGTGACGAATAGACGGAGAAAATTGGGTTGGAATGATCCGTAGCGTAAAAATCCCGAGGATTGTTATGTATTCCGCACGCTATGCTCGCCGTAGTAAAGCAGAATTGACAGTTGCCGGTTCCCATAAGCGCTGTACGTGCGCCACATCGGCCTCCCTAATTTCAAAATTGTCCTTTTTCCAGTAACGAACGCATCCTTACTTATTGAACTGGCCGCCAATAAGAGTCCAACTTATGCTGTAGTTTAAGGAAGCGCAGAGAAAATAGAATTAGTAATAATTTTCACCGGCAGTCATCGCGTGAGTATCCTAGTGGCAGGGCAAGGACGATACCACCTTAGTTTCTCTGTGGATGTGGGACGAGGCGTACGTGGCCGCTCTGCACGAGACCCGAGCTCGGCATTACGAACTTTTATCATTAATTCCGCGGGCTCAATGTATGGAAATATATTCTTTATGATTTCATATTTTGCATATTATACGGTCCTTTACCTTGAACTTGAAAAAAAAAGATAGAAAAAAATCACCTGGCGTCAGATGAAGCAGATCAATTTTTTGAGCGGTGGTGCGATGGACAAAACCTATTTTGACAAACTGTCTCAAGTGCAGTGATGAGACGTTGTTACATTCATTAATCGGGAATTATATTTATTAATGAACGACAATATGAAAATGTGAAAATACTATCGAACAGGAATCCCCTCCGATAAAAATAAGATCAACATTATTTAACAATATTAGCTTAAGTAGACATAAAAGGTCAGGTAGGAAGAGTTATCAACGATAATAAAATAAGAATTATAAAAGGAGAAGAAGAAAACAAAAATCCATGTATATCTATACGTCTACACAGATGTATAGACACATTAGTTTCTTTAAAAAAAAAACAGGACATCAGTAGTGTCAAAAAAGCAACAGATGATGTGTTAAGTTTTAGCGTACAGTTGGGTTGTTCTAGCCATGTAAAGTTTGTGAAGAGTGTAGAGTAGGGACTGTGAGACCCACACCAGCCAAGGTGCGGCCTGGGAAGGTATGTGCTCGCTCTTTGCTCTCATTTTTCACTAACTTGTGTGGCTTCCCGTTAAACTTTTTCTTTAAACACAGTTGATCAGGAATACACACTTGGGCAAGGACAATAGCTTTGCCACAACACACTGTTCAGGTTTATTGGCGATTTTTGTTCTGTATTGATTTGTTTCAGTTGCGGATTCAGTTCCTGTGAGGATAACTCAAATTATACATCTTTAAGAATATTTCAAGATTATCTTAAGCCATATCTTGTATATATTTTTTTTACACTAGATGAGTATCTAAATCGTTCAAGCTGGCGAATGTTTGTTTTCTGATATGAAGCGATTTAACGACTTAACCACATAAACCGTATTGTGTGTGTATGTATATATATATATATATATATATATATATATATATATATATATATATATATATATATATTGTGTGTGTGTGTGTGTGTGTGTGTGTGTGTGTGTGTGTGTGTGTGTGTGTGTGTGTGTGTGTGTGTGTGTGTGTGTGTGTATGTGTGTGTGTATGCATACATATATATACATATACATACATAGATAGGTAGATAGATATACATATGTATACATATATATATACATATATATCTGTATACATATACATAGTGCCATATGATTTACCAAGCAAATTTTTGTTCTTAGCTGCTTCATAAGAATTATGATATATGAAAAAGTCTAGCAGTATAAATAAATCGTGTGATTACATGACAACAACAAACAAAGAATGAAAATGCACTGCGATATAAACGGACTAAAAACGAGTATTAAAACAAACAAAAGCAGGCCAGTGTAAATAAAGTTGATTATGGTACGAGGCTTGATAACAAACGATACTTGTATTCCCAATAAAACAGATCATTATGTTATGGTGTGGATATTGTCCCGCTGCATTACGGGAACAAATGCGATATTATACAATTGCAATCGTGACATTCAACCGCAAATTAGAAATTAGGGACAGCGAGGCACAAAATTCTGCCATTGCTTCCCTGAGTCTATTCGCAAAGAACTGCGTACTCATTCCGACGAGATCTTAATATGATTTGCCTTGTTTTTAGACCCGCCGCGTCAGCTGTTTGTAATTGTGTTCGCTACATATGTAGCAGCGGCGAAATTTTTTTTTTTTTTTGTCAGTCTTTTTTATGAGCTGCATACATAAATGGGTGACTTTAGCGTAGATGAATGTCTGTGTGTATAGGTATATATAGGTATGTGTTTGTGTGTGTGTGTTTGTGTACACACATTTGTGTGTGTGTGTTTGTGTACACACATTTGTGTGTGTTTGTGTCTGTGTGTGTGTGTTTGTGTATTATGTATGTATGTATGTATGTATGTATCTATCTATCTATCTATCTATCATATAAACATACACACACACACACACACACACACACACACACACACACACACACATATATTATATATATATATATTATATAATATATATATATATATATATATATTAAAATATATACATATATATATATATATAAAATATTACATATATATACATATTTAATATATATTATATATAAAATATAAAAATATATATATATATACATATATATATATACATATATATATATATGTATATATATATATATGGGATATATATATATGTGTGTGTGTGTATATATAACATATATACATACATATGATATATATGTAAATATATATATTACTTACTTATTTATTTATTATATATATGTACACAAACCCCACACACAAAAACAAAAACACCCCACACACCCACACACACACACCACCAACACACAAACACCAAACCCCAAAACACCCAAACCCCACACACCCCCCCACACCACAACCCCTTTTAATTATATTTATTATTATATATATAATATTTTTATTATAAAATTATATATAATATTTTAACAAATTTTTTAATATATAATAAAAATATATAATTATTATATTAAAAAATATATATATTTAAAATTTATTTTTTTGGGGTTAATTTTTTTATATAGAAAAGATAGATAATAGATTTTATGTATTAATATATATATATTAATTATAATTATATATATAAAATATATATGTATATTTTTATGGATAAATAGAATAAAATAGTTTGTAGATTAGAATTTTTAAGATTATAAGAAAAATTTTATTTTTTTTATATATATAGATTATATAGATTTTATATATTTTTTATATATAAGATTATAAATTATTATTTTTTAAATATAGAATTTTTTAAAAAATATATATTTTTTTATATTAAAAAGTGTATATATAACATATATGTGGTTTTATAATATTTTTCAAAACCCCCCCCACGCACACCCCCCCAACCACACACACAACACACCCCCAAAAAACACACCCCCCAAAACACACCACACCCCACCACCCACACACACAAAAAACACACACACCCACACACACCACTTAAAATATTATATAATATATATAAATTTTTATATATATTTTTAAAAAATATATAAAATATATATATTAAATTTTTTTTATATATACATATTAATTATTTATTATATAATATTATAAATTAAAAATATTTATATAAAAAAATTTTTCTTTTTTTAATTTTTTAAAATTTTAATATAAAAATAATATATTTATATTATAATATATATTATATATAATATTAATATTTATAGGTATAGTTTTTTTAATTTTCTTTCTATATTCTATCTATTTTTAATCTTTTTAAATCTATAAATTTTTTTAAAATTTTATTATATTAAAAATATTATATAAATATTAATTTAAATTTTTTTTATATTATTATATTTTAATTGTATATTATATATATATATAATATAATATATTATTTAATTAAATATATATAATATAATAATAATATTATAGTTGTAAAGTTAATATCTATATAATATTTATTATAATAATATATTTAAATATTATATATATATATATTATATATAATATAAATATTTTTATATATATAAATATATTATTTTATAAATAATAAATTAAAATAAAAATATATATTTGTTTGTGTTGTTGTTTTGTTTAAAGTTTATATAAATGAATTTTAATAAATATTATTATTATATAATATATTATAATATATATAAATATTATATATAAATATTAATATATAATTCTATATTTTGATATACACCAAATATAAAAACACCATGGAAATTATAGATAAAGATATATAAAGATGTATATTACGTATGTATTTGTGGTGTAATATATATTATAATTATATATAATTATATATATATATAGTTTATATAATATATATAATATATATTACACCCAAACATATGGGGCAATTTTAACATGGTGGTTGTGTGGTTGTGTGGTGTGTGTGTGTGTGTGTGTTTTATTGCTTACTTTAGGAATCCATACCCCATTATTTTTTTTTGCATTAAAAATCATAAAATTAAAGGGTTAAAAAAATGGGGAAGTTGGGCTTGGTGGTTTTCAGACTGTGGGGACTCTCTTTTTTGGGAAACTGAATTACCATAGATCCGGGTTGTTTGTGTGTGTTTATAGATAAAGATTTAAAGTAGGTAGGATAGGATTAAAATAGAATTTAGGGTAGGTTAAAAAAAATAGGGAAGGGTAAATTAAAAAAAAAATTTAGATTTAAAAAAATAAAAAATTTTTTACTAGCGGAGATAGTATTTAAAAATTGATATACCATAAGATCTTTTTCATTATTAGGGGGGGAAAGGGGGAAGATATACAGTTGATTAGATAATAGGTAGGATATAGAGAGGGATAGATAAATAAAGATTAAAGATAATACGTTGATATATATATATAATATAAAATATAATATTATATTGTATATATATTATATATAAAAGGATAGATAGGGACAGATTTCATAGATATACAGAGATAAAAAAGGATAATAGGTTAGGATAATATAGGGATACAGATAACTAAATAAGATAAAAAAACAGGATATTTAAAAAAAAACAAGCCCACCTAGTCGGAAGCACCAGAGCCCCCCAACCTCCCTGGAAAAAAAACAAACAAAGGCCACTTCCTGACCTTGGCTGTTTACAAACCCAAAACGGGCAGGCGGGGTCCAGGCCATTGTGGTTCCTCCCAAGCTAAAAAAAAACAACATTTGTTGGGGCGTAAAAAAAGCTTTTTGTAAAGGGGGAGGGGCTTCTTTTTTTTGGGAACCTGCAAAAGTTGGTGGGCCATAAAAATTTTTCGGGTCTTACTTTTTTATTCCCCACGCATTTCAAACGGAGGCGGCTAAATGTCATGAATCAAGCTGGACTATGCCATTTATCAAATTTAGGGGTAAAAGTTACGCGATTTTGTACGAGGTTTCTGTGGATTTCCCTTAGGTGGGATGAGCGCTGTTTTAGCATTTTTCCGGGGGACCGCAAAAAAAAAAAAATAAAAACAAGGGAGTACAGGAGGGGGGGATAAAAACCGTTGGAAATTACGGTTTGAGTTTTAAATTTGGGTTGGACATGAGAAAAAAACGAATTTGTTGTTAAAAAATCCGTTAACCCACGGGGGGGGAAACATGGGGACCCTTACAGTGGTGGTTCTCTCTCTCCTTTTTATCTTTATTCTTTATTCTCTCCTCTCTCTCCTTCTCCTCTTCTTCTTCTCTCTCTTCCTCTCTTTCTCTCTCTCTCTCTCTCTCTCTTTTCTCTCTCTCTTCTTCTCTCTCTTCTCTTCTCCTTCTCTATTTTTCTCCTTTCTTCTTTTCTTTCTCTCTCTCCTTCCTCTCTTCTTTCTTTTTTTCTTTTGTGATTCTAATCCTCTTTTCTTCACCTTTATGCTCTCTCTTTTCCGCTTTCCCTTTTTCTTTCGGTTACGGGAAGGGGGAAAAACTGTTAAAAAGTTATACATATTACCGTGAAAGGGAATAAATTTTCAGTGTGCAGGTTAAAAAAAAAACAAAAAAAAAAGGGTTTGTGAGGGGGTAAATGCATATGTACCCTTATATAAATATATAATAATATTATTATAATATAAGCATGTTAGAGATATGATTATTAATATAGTAAGTATAGAATGAGTGTAATTAGATTATAGATGTAGATAATATTATTATATATATATTAATAGTATAATATAATATAATTATTTATGATATTATATTTAAAATATAATATATATATATATAAAATATTATATAATATATTAAATATATTATATTGTTATAATAAATTATATTAATAATAATATTTAAATTATATAATAATATATAATATATTTATATAATATATTTTATAAAATTATTAATATATATATATTAATGTATATAAATGTATATAATATTATATTACTATAATAATATATATATATATTTATAAATAATAAATCATATTATATATATATATTATATATTATAATATGATTTTAATATAATATAATTATCATATACTATTTAAATGTATATTTAATATATAAATACATACTAATATTATAAAAATATATAAATCTACAATATTTATAAATGTAAATAATATAAATTATAATATATATATATATATATAATATATATAATATAATTAATGTAATATAATATTATGTAATTATTATCCATAAATATATAATAATATTTATATATATATATATGATATAATAAATAAATATGTACTAATTAGTTTATACTAAATAATACATATATATAATATAATAAATATATTATATAATTATAATATATATTAATAATATTTATAATGATTATTAATTATAAGTAGTATTAATTAATATGAATATTTATATTAATACATATATAATAAAAATAATATAATATAAGAATATATTAAAATGTATATAATCATTTTATATAGATATATATATTATATATATATATATAATAATATATATAAATATTATGTATAATATTAATATAATTATTATATATAATATTTTAAATATATATATTAAATATAATTATATATTATTATAAACATTATATATGTGTGTGGTGTGTGTTGTGTATGTGTGTGTGTGTGTTGTGGGGTTGTGTGTTGTGTTGTGTGGTGTATTGTGGTATGGTATGTGTTATGTTGTAGGGTGTTATGTGTATGGGTGTATTGTGTTATTGTGTATATGTATATGTATTTATAAAAATGTACATATTTTGTGTATTTCTTATATAAAATAATAAATATTATATTAAATATATATTATAATTATATTAACATATAATATAATAATAAATTATACATATATAATTATATAATTATATATATATATATATTAATATATATGTAGAATATATGTGTATTCCTGGTAGATAATCTGTGTTGTGTGTGTATTGAATTATTGTAAATGACCCTATTTGTTTCATATAATGCTTTCCTAACATACATGTATTGTGGTGTTATGGTATATTGATTATTGTTATTAGAAAAAAATTTTGGAATATTTTGATATTATTCAGGGCACAAATGTGTTTGGTTGTGTGTGGGTGTGTTGTGTGTGTTGTGTGGGTGTGGGTGGGTGTGTTGTGTGTGTTGTTTGTCGTGTTGCAAAATAATTGTAATTGAATGTGGCGGGTAGATGAGTCATTTTGGTTGGTGTAGTGTGTGTTTTGTTATAAATTAATTTGTATTGCCTGGGGACATTTTAGAATCATATATTTTGCTTATGAAGGGTTTTATTCCCATTTTTTTTAAGGGGCCCACAAAAAAAAACCAATTCAAAAAAATTCCGCGAGAAAACTTTTTTTTTTTGATCAGAAATCACGTTCCGGCTTTGATTTTTAACCTATTGATCAAAGGGTCCATCATCACTGGCCCCCTCAATTTATTAAGGCCGGATAAGTTTAGGAGGCCGAGTTCAAAAAACGTTCTGGGCCTTCGGCTGGGAAAATTTTCCTCCACCGAAGAGGACAAAACAAATCAAACCACCCACCCCCACGGCGTAATCTTGCAATAGGAAAAAAACAAAAAAAAACACTGCAAAGAAAATTTTTTTCCAAGTTGACGATTAGCATTTCGTTTCTGCGCGAGGCAGTTAGAAGGGGTTGATTGAGGGCCGCGTGAAGAATTACTCTCGTAGGCTTTTACGCTTGTCATTTGTTTTTTTAGTTATTTTTTGTTTTCGTTTTTTTTTGTTTTTTTTGGTTGTTGTTTTTTTTTATTTTCGCCGCCTCGGTCTTGGCCGGTTTCAAAATTCCGCTCGGGAAAAAAAAAAATATGGGTCGTTGTTGGTTTCAAGGTTTTTCTTCTCGACGGGTTGTAAGGGATGAAGGGGAACCACGTGCTGTTGGGCCAGGCTCGGAGGTTTATGTGACGTGGTGATGTTGAAATTATTATGGAATGGAAGATTTTAATTCCCGCATTTCCTTTTCGGGGTTCTCTGTCTAAATCTGGTCTCCTTTCCTTCTTTCTGGGATATATGTCCCTCTCCAATCTCTCTCTCTCTCTCCTCCCTCTCTCCTCTCTATCTTTCCTCTTTACATATTATATATATATATATATAATTATATATTATATATATATATATATATATATATATATAATTCTCTCTCTCTCTCTCTCTTTCTCTCTCTTTCTCTCTTTCTCTCTCCGTAAAGTGACGAGACACTCACGCCATCAGTGGCCTAGTTCCAAAAACGAAACAAAAAAATATATATAGTAATTGTAGGATTACCAACAAAAGGAATCCACCGTAGAAAGACCTCGCAGATTCGTACGAAGGAGAAAAAGAGGGAGAAAAAAAAGGAGAAAATGGCCCAAAAGTATAACACTGCGCTAGATTTCCCTTAACTAATTTATTATCCATTTCCCAGCGTCAGTTTGCAACCGAAAGAGAAAAGTGCGACGTAAAAAGAACGCAACTTTGTGTGCGGTTCGCCCTTTCATTCAGGCGTTCGCGTTGTCATCGTCGGTACGAACCCAGGCGCTGAAAACAAAATCATTAACACAAATTATCACTAAACCAGGGAATGATTAGCGAGGGAGATTAACAGAGTTCTTTTTTTTTCCTTGTCTAGAAGAAAGAAAGAAAGAAAGAAAGGTGGGAGGAGGAGGAGGAGGCGTCTTAGATGATGATTCCGGGAAAGTATCGGAGCGTTGGGGTAATTTTTTCTTTTGTTTTTTTCTTTTCTCATTTACTATGGAAATGTAGGGTGGAAGGTGGAATGAGGATAATGTAGGATGGATAGAGGAACAGAGAGACGGCTTTAGGATTGACATTAAAACACTCTACTTTGTTAAATCAGTGGCAGGTTTTAACAAAGGAAACACAGCAAAAGTATCCAGGATGATTTCGAAACTACTATGTCAACTTTCAATAAGCCTATTTTATTTATATTTAGCTTTTCTACCAGAAAGATGAATATACGTAAGATTCACAAGAACAGAATAAAAAGGAGGACAGACGAAGGAAGAGGGATTCAAATTGAAAAAAAGAGGGAGAAAGAGAGGTGAAAGGGAGCGCAAGAGAGAGAGAGAGAGAGAGAGAGAGAGAGAGAGAGAGAGAGAGAGAGAGAGAGAGAGAGAGAGAGAGAGAGAGAGAGAGAGAGAGAGAGACTCTAACATACCCGAGAGAAAGGGAGATGGAAGGGAGAGCAAGAGAGAGAGAGAGAGGTCAAGACTCTGTCATTACCCGAAGAAATGGCTCTCAGTGGTCGGCGGACGCTGGTCTGTAGCGGCGAGATGACCCTTTCCTCCTACACCGCAAACCCGCGAAGGTCGTGGAGTGAGGAGGGGAAGAGACGGAGGCAGGAGGGGAAGAGAGAGGGACAGAAAGGGACAGGGAGCGAGAGAGGGGCAGGGAAGAGAGAGGGAGGGAGAGGGGCAGGGGATGGGGGATGAGGGGCAGGGATGGGGGAGAGAGGAGCAGGAAAGGGATAGGGAATGACAGGGAGGGGCAGGAAGGGAAGAGGGAGGGGCAGGGAAGGGAGAGGGAGGAAGATAGGGACAGGGAGTGGAGAGAAAGTGGAAGAGAGGAACAGGGAGAGGGAAGTCGAGGCAGATAAAGAGCGAAAAGACAGTAAGTAAAAGGAAAAGAGTCAGGATTAGAGAGAAAATATATAAAGATGGAGAAAACATCGACAAGGAGTGAATTGCGCAAAAGATGTTATTTTCCTCCCTTTCTCTCTCTCAAAAATAAAATCGATACCGAAGCTGAAAAAAAATTCAAGTAGAAGAATTTTGAAGATTATTCTCATTAAGGTCAGTTTAACCTGCATCAGCATTATATCAGTCAAGGGCAGTTCAGTAAGGTAAGTTCGACGTAGTTACATCGCGAGTCCGGATAATGACCTCGTCTGTATGTTAAGTCACTACGCTGAGTTTGGTGTGTGTCCCCCTCCCTCTCCACCTCCTCCTCCTATCACCCCACCTTCTTTTTTCAACCTATTTTAAACTCCTCTCCTCATATCCTCTTTCTCGCATTCTTATTTTTCGTATGATCTTTTTCTCCTTCCGATCCTTCCTCCTCTCTCTCTCTCTCTCTCTCTCTCTCTCTCTCTCTCTCTCTCTCTCTCTCTCTCTCTCTCTCTCTCTCTCTCTCTCTCTCTCTCTCTCTTTCTCTTTCTCTCTCTCTTCCTCCTTCCCTTCCTCCTTCCCTTCCTCCTTCCCTTCCTCCTTCCCTTCCTCCTTCCCTTCCTTCTTCCCTCCTTCCCTCCGTCTTCCCACCCATTCCCCCCATAAAAAAAGCCATTCTAAATATAACAACTTCATCTATATACCTCAAACCCACATTTCATATCCCACACTTTGTCCGCCACACTATAGGCCTATCTGTCATCCGGGCCAAATTTTCCCATTACCGTGCCGTATCTTTTTTTTTTTTTTCTCTCACCCACATGGTGGCCTTTTTCGATGTCTGACAACACACATGCGCCGTCTTCATTAATTGATAGCATGTATGATCAATGTTTCTCACTTCGTAACAGTCTACAGGGTTTGTATACCCAGCAAGGACTTAATAAAAAAAATGAAAAATAAAAGAGAGAGAGAGAGATATTACAAGAGCGTACATCCAATAAATCGAAAACTCATTTATAAAGAGAGAAATTAATTAACACATCCAGTAAATCTAAAACTTCGTCTGTTAAAAGGAAGATCATTTATTTGTTTCACATAATTTTTTGTAACTTGTAATGGGGTAATCATACTGTACCTTGCATCACAATGTTCGAAGGTACATACAAAAACAATTGGGTGTAAGAGATCATGTAAGGATACTGACAAACAAGAAATACTTGATCTCAAGATTTTGATACGAAGGAAATAGTTGATATATTTTATTTTTGCATTTTACTTATTATATAATATATATATAATATATAATATATAATAATATATATATATATATACATATATGCATATATACATATATACATATATACATATATACATATATACATATATACATATATATACATATATATACACACACACACACACACACACACACACACACACACACACACACACACACACACACACACACACACACACACACACACACACACACACACACACACACACACACACACACACACACACACACACACACACACACACACACACACACACACACACACACACACACACACACACACATTTATGTATCTGTATATGCATGTAAGTATGTTTGTAGGTGTGTGTAGGTGCACGTGTGTGTTTCTGGGCGTGAGGGCATTTCTACCGCTTTTGTAAACCTTAGCGGTTTATTTGTACATACAAATTTGACCATATCAGAAAGGTTAATGAAAGTAAATATATTAATTAATAAACATTCCAGTGATTATTCCGCTTCATCATCAGTAACATTTAACGAGCGCCTTATCTGCAACACAAACACTCGCTTTACAAATTATCGGCTGTGCTTTCGTATATCTACTGCTTCCTGGTGTGATGCAGTTTCCCGCAACACCAGTTTGTAATGGACACAATATATATATATATATATATATATATATTATATATATATATATATATATATATATATATATATATATATATATATATATATATATATATATATATATATATATATATATATACATATATATATATATTATTATATATATTATATATAATATATATATATATATTAGTGTGTATACATATATATATATATATATATATATTTATATATATTAATATTATATATTATTGTATATATATATATATATTATATATATCATATTATTTGTTATTTATTAATCTATCATTATACATATCTCATCTATCCTTACATCACTCCATCACTTTTCGTACTCACTGTCATCACTCACTCACCACCACCCACTCACACACTCACACTCACACTCACTCTCACTCTCATACTCACAATCACTCTCACTCTCACTCTCATCTCACTCTCACTCACCACTCACTCACTCACTCCACTCACTCACTCACTCACTCACTCACCACACACACACACACACACACACACACACACACACACACACACACACACATGGCTATCGTCTCAAGGAATACTTATCTCTGCTGGGTTCCCTATGATGTCGTGACGAAAGAGGATTAAGTTAGAGTTCGTGAGAAGCTGTCCCTGAACACGGTGCACACACTCCTGTATATTCTTTTGCAACAGTCATGGTATAGCTGCTTGTCTCTCTCTCTCTTCTTCTTCTTCTTTTTATCCTTCATCTTCTTCTTCTTCTTTTTATCCTTCTTCTTCTTCTTCTTCTTTTTCTCCTTCTTCTTCTCTTCTTCTTTCTTCTTCTTCTTCTTCTTCTTCTTCTTCTTCTTCTTCTTCTTCTTCTTCTTCTTCTTCTTCTTCTCTCTCTCTCTCCTCTCTTTCTCTCTCTCTCTCTCTTCCTCATCTCTCTCTCTCTCTCTCTCTCTCTCTCTCTCTCTCTCTCTCTCTCTCTCTCTCTCTCTCTCTCTCTCTCTCTGACATACCTAAGGGAATGAGGACGCATGCCAAGTACGGATTCTATACACTGCAGAAAGTGACTGTGCAAGTACAAAACCTTCCCCGTGTGATGCGTGTTGTAGTAGTAAATGAGGCTGTCGACTGAGAGCGCTGGGTAATATCCGTACTTATCGTTTGTGGATAATCCAGCCTTGCCTAAAACTCCGGCTATGAATTATTTCAAGTGCGTACTGACACGAGTATTCAATGATACGGGAAGAATAGGCCAGGGAGGCTCATCATTGTGCTGGAGACAACCAACATTTCCTGAGAGAAGTCAAGAATAGAAATCGATGTCAGTGTGAAGATGAACCCTGCGACAGCCGGGCTTCCTGGGTGACCTTAATCATGCAGCATTGTGACAGTATTAGGGTTGGAAAAAAACAAAGGTACATTTGTTGGACTGGTTAGTAATGTAAGAATTATGGGGGAGAATGCGAAAAAAAATGAGTCTTTTTTATAAATTATAGCCTTATATTCAAAACTCATCTCATTAAGTATAAGTTCAATCTTATATGAAGTAATGTGGATACTAATAGTCAACGTTAACATTAACGTATTACTGAATATTGTGGCAACGGTGAAACTGTGAACCCAAGTGTCGACATAATGAAATCTGGGTGGCAATATCCGTAGATTTATTACCCTTCTTCCCGCTCCCTTCTTCTATTGTGATATGGAGGCCGCAGTGGATCTGTTTGTGGATCTTATTGATTACTATGGTGATACGTCTACCGATTAATGAAATAACCCAGGATCTTCCGTGGACTTTATGAGAGTGCTGGGTCAGAGAAAACCACGCCAAGACACCATCAACCAGCCTGTACATACTGATATACATTTGCTATACAGTGTAATGGATGTTTTTATATGTATGTGCATATATGCGCACACATACAGACATATATACATACAGTTCGATAGATAAATAGATATGCACGTTATATATGTGTTATATATATATATATATATATATATATATATATATATATATATATATATATATATATATATATATATATATATATATATATATATATATATATATATATATATATATAGACATTTGTAATATAGAACATATGTAATATAGAATTATGTATATATATATGTATATATATATATGTATATAGATATATGTATATATATATATATGTATATATATTATATATATATTATTATTATTATAGTATATATATGTATGTATATGTATATATTGTATAATAATGATTAATATATAGATATATGATAATATATATATATTATTATATGTATATATTATGTATATTATATATATATATGTATATGTATTTTATATTATGTATATGTATATATATGTATATATTTATATATATATATATTATATTATATATATATATATATATATATATATATATATATCTATATTATATATATATATATATACTATAATAATATATAATATATATATACTTATATATATATATATAATATATATATATATATATATATATTATATATATTATATATATATATTATAATAAGATATATAATAATAATATATATATATATAATATATAATAATATATAATATTTATATTTATATTATATATATAATTATACTAGTATAATATATTAATTATTTAATAATAATATATATTTTAATATATTATTTTATTTATTTATGTATATATTATATATAATATAATTATATTTAATAAGTAAAATATAACACAGCACCAAAATTTAGCTATAATATTTTTTTTAATTAACTTTAATGTTATATACACAACACACCCACACACACACACCCACACACACACACACACACACCACACACACACACACACACACACACACACACACACACACACACACACATAACACACACACACACACACACACACACACACATATATATATATATATATATATATATATATATATATATATATATATATATATATATATATATATATATTGCAGATATTACAGGTAGGTAGATGCATTGAGAGATAGACGGATCGATGAATAAATAATGTGCCCTCTAGTAGACGCAGCTGCGGAGAACGCGACAGGAGAACAGTTCTCTCCCGATCTCCAGAGACCAACTTGTTACTCACAGCTCTATCTTCGCGATGACAAGACGACAGTGTCAGCAGGCTTTGTAGACTATGCAGAGAGAGAGTATGGAAGGTGTCAGGACTGTCAGGAGTGAGCAGGAGTCTGTGAAGACTATAGCAGATGGATGAGACACTGGCTGGCAGGATTCAAAGGATTTTTTGAGGTGACGTCAAATGGATTAGGAAAAAGGGTGTGAGGAAGCTCTGTTGCGAATATTTGCTAGGATGAAGAAGGGGTCGCCGAGGACACGGGACGAGGCAGCTCTCGTCTCCTCGGAGGTTGAATGTCGGCTTATGTGTTAAGGTTGTGCCGCAGGTGATCGATCTTACCATTACCTGGGCTGATGTTCGAGACCGACCACACCTCCACCACACTACCACATCACCATCTTACCTTTATCCACCGTCTCGACCTTCTCCCCTCCCCCCCTGTATTACTACGCAGACACATACTACATCACCACAGCAACCTAAACTGTTAGAGCACCCTACCACATAACTCTTCGTGGCGTAAATTTCCCCCCTCTACCACACTACCATCTCCCAGTTTACCTCATTAGACCGCCACCTTTAACCCAAATCACTATTATTTCTCCCATGCCACATCCCTACCCTAAGGCCGGATCACCACACCCTTCCCGGCCCAACTCAGCCACACTGTTGTTGTCAGTTCCGTACCTACTCTTACCACACCTGACGGGAGAACGAAATCCCTGCCTACCACAGTATCACACAATTGTAACATATCATCGCCTGACTGCTACAACTACCCGGGTTTCCTCGTCAATAGCATTTCCACCTCGGCGCGCACCTATTATCTTGCCTGATAGTGGAGACCGACGTTCGCCCGCTGCTAATCTACTGCTAGGAGGCGAAGGAGGCACAGAGATAAACAAGAGGAGGCAAAGGGAAAGTAGAGTCGACGGGAAATGAATGAGGGAGGAGGGGGGAAAAGGTAAGGTAAGAAGGGAAAAGGTGCGGAAGAGGGAGAAAAGACCGGGAGGAAGGTAGGGAGGGAGGGAGGGAGGGACGGGCGGCCACGAGAGCGAGGCGGGGCGGGGCCAAGAGACAGCCCGAACTCGTGCGCGGAATAACAGGCAAGATGTGAACACTCAGGAGCCTTGCAACTTCTATTCTGCGTCCTTCACCCTGTGCCGTGTGCCCCTCACCCCATTTCTTGTGTGTCCTTCAATCTCTATCTTGCGGGGTCTCTCATATTGTACCGTGTGTCCTTCCCTCCCTCTATCTTGTGTGCCTTTCATCCTGTTTCTTATGTCCCTTTCACCTTACTTCTTGTGTGGCCTTCACCCTTTATCTTGTGTCTTTCACATTGTACCGTATGTCCTTCACCCTATTCTTTCGTGTCCTGCACCTTGTTTCTTGTGTGTCTCATTCTCTGTTTCTTGTGTCTCTCGCCCTTTCTTTCATATTGCACAGCGTGTCCACCCTGTACCAATGCCCCTCACCCTAAATCGTTCCGTCTTTCATCCTGCAACCAACTTCGCCAAGCTCTTACACCCTCAACCCTTCTCCCTGAAATTTAATTTATATTTCATGTCATAATTTTTATGTTAATATTATAATTTATCTTGGATTATGTCTACGTGATTTATACGTTAATATTATCATTTAGCTTGGATTACTTTTCTTTCTCTTTCTATATGATTTTTATCCTAATCTTGTCACTTATCTTTTGTTTACATGCTTTTACCTTAATATTATCACTTACCATGGAATATTTCCCTCTCTATGTCTATACGATTTTTACGCTAATATTACCAATTAGCCTGGATTATTTTCCTTTATATGTCTACAGGAATTTTTACCTTAATATTATCAATTAGCCTGGATATTATTCTTTTTTTTATATTTCTGCGATTCTCTTTTACTCTTCATTGATCAATTAGCCTGGATCTTTTTCCTTTATATGCTCTACAGATTTTTTACCTTAATATTGTCTACAAGTGTCGATCTTCCACTCCTGGTTTACTCGCCACTCTGAACCCTCCTCTCTCTCTGCTCTCTTCTCCTCGTTTTCCTTCATTTCATCCTGCCCCTTCGCCTTACAGCCCTCCTCTCCCATCAATTTTACTACTTCTTTAGCTTTATAATTTATTTCTCTCTCTCTCTCTCTCTCTCTCTTTCGCTTTCTCTGTCTCTCTCTCTCTCTTTCTCACTCTCTCTCTCTCTCTCTCACTCCCTCACTTCACTCTCTACTCACTCACTCTCTCTCTCTCTCTCGTTTTTTTTTTCTCTCTCTAACTCTTTTTCTCTCTCTGTCTCTCCCTTTTCCACACACGGACAGAGCTCAAAACTAATCAATCTTCACATCACAAATAGCACTGCCTCTCTCTCCACTCTCCCTCCCTATCTTCCCTCCCCGCGACCTCCTATCCTTCCCCACCTCCTCTCTCCCACTCTCCCTCCCATCCTCCCCTCCCCCCCCTGCCTCCCCTTCCCCTCCCCACCTCCCCTCCCCACCTCCCCTCCCCCCCTCCCCTCCCCAGCCGATTGCACGAATAGTTAAGATTGGCTCAATGAACCTCCGTAGCTGCTGAATGCATCAGCTGCAAGGATAAAGGAAATTATCTTGTGTGCGAGAGTGAGACCTTGTCCAGGATTCGGTTATTATTTTTGTATATTGTTTATTTCTTTCTTTATTTGTTCATTTAGGCATTTATTTATCTATTTATTTATTTATTTATTTACTTACTTATTTATTTGTTTTTTATTTACTTATTTATTTATTTATTTATTTACTTACTTATTTATTTATTTATTTATTTATTTACTTATTTATTTTGGAAGGGGAGGGAGTTTTTCATTTCTTCGTAGATTTTCTTTTCTTTTTTCTTTTTATTCTATTTATCTTTTCTTTGTTTGCTTCTTTTTTTTTTTTCTATTTTCTCTTCTGTTTCTTCATTTTCTTCTTGTTTTCTTTATCGTATTTGTTTTGTTTTTTTTGTCTTAGAATTTCTATTTTCTTCGTTTTTCTTATTTTCTTATTTTATTGCTTCCTCTCATTCTTTATTTTTTTCTCTCTCTTTTTCTTCATCATTACATGAAATTCTTTGATTGATTATATCTTTTCGCTTATTACTGTTGTTGCTATCACCATTATTGTTATTATTATTAATTATTGTTATTATTGTTATTATCATTATTGTTATTATTGTTATTATTGTTATTACTACCATTACTATTATTATCGTCATGTTTTTGTTATCATTATTACCATCATTATCATTATTATCTTTATTATCATTATTATTATTTCTGTTATTGCTATTATGGTCATACCATTGCTATTATCAGTGTTATTCCATTATTAACCTACATTCATTATCTTCCATTTCCATATTATCTTCCATTATCATGTAAACTTCATAATCTTCCCCCCCTTATTCCCTCTTCCATTATCATCTTATCTTCTGTTATCCTGCGTTTCCTCAATTTCTTCATACCCCCATCGCCTCCCACACCGCTTTATGAATATTAGCGATGCCGTTAATTTTTTTTTTTTTTTTTTTTTTTTGTGTGTGTGTGTGTGTGTGTGTGTGTGTGTTGTGTGTGTGTGTGTGTGTGTGTGTGTGTGTGTGTGTGTGTGTGTGTGTGTGTGTGTGTGTGTGTGTGTGTGTGTGTGTGTGTGTGTGTTGTCGTGTGTGTGTGTGTGTGTGTGTGTGTGTTTACGGTCATGCTTGAGTCAGCTGGGGAGTGTGTGTGTGTTTGATGAACGGAGGAGTTGGTGATAAAGTAATGAGGATTATGAGGATTAAAATGATGGTAAAATAATGTTAATGATGATGATGATATGAATGCTGATGATGGTGATGATAATGATATTAACAATGATAATATAATATTAATAATAATAATAATAATAATGATACTGATAATAACAACGATAATGATAATGACAGTGATAATGACAATGATGATTACAATGATGATCCTAATAGTGATGATAAAGATTTTTTAAAATATTGAGAATGATCATGATAAAGATATCAATATGTATGTAATGATGATAATAAGTATAATAATAATGTAGAAGATAATAACAATATTAAACATAATGAAACTATTATTAGATAAAGGGCTCAGTAAAGGTGTATTGATACTAAAATATTAACATTTCTAAGTCGGACGGCTAGCTTAAAGGTGTACGGAGGGCAATAAACGTCTGCTTTATTAATATTTACTTCCAATACCGGCACGGCAGCCAAGACTCAGAATTATGAATACGTGAATGTGTAGTATGTAGGCTGTGTGAATGTGTATGTTGGTGGCGCTGTCTTTCTGTCTTTTTTTTCTCTCTCTCTCTTTATTTTGGATTTTTATTATCATTCTCTTTCTCTCTCTGCTTTCTCTATCTATCAATCTGTCTGTCTGTTTGTCTGTCTGTCTGTCTATCTGTATCTATCTATCTATCTATCTATCTATCTATTTATCTGTCTATCTATCTATCTATCACTGTGTCTTACTGTCTGCCTCTGTCTCTCTGTCTGTCTCTCTATTATCGCTGCCTCCAATCTCTTTCTTTCTTTTTTCGATACCCATCTCTGTATATATTTGTCGCAGTCTTTATGTCAATATCTTGCTCTTTGTCCATCTCTATTTGCCCGTCTCTTTCTCGGACTCCCCCCTATATATGCTGCATATTTGTATACGAGTGAGAGAGAGAGACAGAGAGACAGACAGAGAAGAGACAGAGAAGAGAGAAGAGACAGAGAAGAGAGAAGAGACAGAGAGACAGAGAGAACAGAAGGCAGCAGAGATCAGAGACAGAGAGAGAGACAGGGGACAGAGAGAGAGAGAGAGAGAGAGAGAGGGGGGGGGGGCAGGCAGGCAGGGAGGGATACGAGAGACAGACAGACAGGCAGGCAGGCAGGCAGGCAGGCAGGCAGGCAGGCAGGCAGGCAGGCAGGCAGGCAGGCAGGCAGGCAGGCAGGCAGGAGGATACGAGAGAGAGAGAGAGAGAGAGAGAGAGAGAGAGAGAGAGAGAGAGAGAGAGAGAGAGAGAGAGAGAGAGAGGCAGACAGACAAGCAGACAGGCAGGCAGGCAGGCAGACAGACAGACAGGCAGGGAGGCAGGCAGCAGAGACAGGCAGGCAGGCAGGCAGGCAGGCAGGCAGGCGGGCGGGCGGGCAGGCAGACACACAGATATAGCCAAACTACCAGAAATAAAGCTCGATAAAGACTTAAACGAAGAACGCTAAGCGCCAGCTCTCCCAGCGCAAGCGAGACCTGTCGTGCGGACGTGAACCCTGAATGTTCGCCAGGAAGCTTCGTCAATACCGCCATTGTCCCTCTAATGTCCGCAAATCGGAACCCGCGTTAAATTGCCAGAAAATGACAAAACTCCGCGGAAATGCGCACATCTAGAGTTGCAACACAAACCCTATCAAACTGCGAGTTGTAATTGGCAGGGAGCCGCGTTATGGTCAGCCCCCTGTTTTAGATTTGTCAACAGAGCGCTAATGTCACCGAGGTCGGTTTCGTAATCGTGGTAACTTCGCATTGATTAAAGGGATTTTGAGAAAGTGTCCTTTGATACGGTCTGTTTGGTTCTGAGTTCAGTGTTGTGAGATGTGTCTGCTGTCGTAAAATTTCTCATTTTCTCTCCTTTCTTTTTGTCGTTCTTTTTTTCTTTCTTTTCTTTTTTTTTTTTTTTTTTGTTTTGTTTTGTTTTTGTTTTCTTTTTCTGTCCTTCTAGTTCTTCCTCTTCTTATTTTCCTTTTCCATTCCTTTCGCTCTTTCGTCGCTCTCGTGCTCTCTCTCTCTCTCTCTCTCTCTCTCTCTCTCTCTCTCTCTCTCTCCTCTCTCTCTCTCTCTCTCTCCTCTCTCTTCTCTCTCTCTCTCATCTCATATCTCTATCATCTATCTATCTATCTCTCTCTCTCTCTCTCTCTCTCCTCTCTCTCTCTCTCTCTCTCTCATCTCATATATATTATTTATATATATATTATTATATATCATATTATATATTATCTGTTTTTATTTGCTCATACGTACATACATACATACATCTTCATACATACATACATACATAATCATACATACATACATACACATACATACATACATACATACATACATACATACATACACACACACACATACATACACACATACATACATACATACATACATACATACACACCCCTCTCTAACTCCCTGTTCTCTCTCTCCCTACCCTCCTTCCCTCCTTCCCTCCTTCATTCCTTCCCTCCTTCCCACCTCCCCTCCTCTTCCCACCCACCGTTTAGACCTTGGAGACAGTATTTGCGTAGGAAATCTTGAAAACTTTGAATTAAAAGGAAAGTTTTACAGTCAGGGAAACTAGTTGATGATACTAAGAGTCCTATGGGGCGGGTGGGGAGGGCGTTGAGGGCGCGGTGCGGTCGGAGAGCCCACGGAACTGCAAACCAAAGTTATAACACTAGTGGGCGCCCTAAGAAACTTTGGGAGACATTTTGTTAAGAGGGACTCTGGCCTGGGAGGACCTCCTTTCCCTCCCCTCCTCTCCTCGCCTCTCCACCTTCTCCCACCACCCTCTGCTATTACGCCCTTCCCTCTGTCCTCCTTTTCCCTTCCTGTCCCCTTCCCCTCTCCCTCCCCTTCTTCCTTCCCCTCTTTCCCTCTCCCTCCCCTCTCTCCCTCTCCCTCTTATGGCATCACATTGTATCTCCATCATTCTCTCTACCTTCGTTCCCCTCTTCCCCCTTGCCCTTTACCCCTCCCCCACCCGTGCCCTTTTCTCCCTCCTCCATTCTCCCGTATCCTCCTCCTGACTCCCATCCCACCCCCTCTCTCTCTCTCCTGACCCTTACCTCTGCACGCAAGAGTATAATTGCTACAATTATGGCCGTTTGATTTTTATTATCCTATGATACTGAGGTTTGAGAAGCAGGCTTACTGAGCGCAGTCTCCACGGGTACTGTTAGACAGAAACAAATGCCTTCTAATGGAGTTTTCTAATCGTTTTGACCCGTTAGATAAGTGTAGGCTCGAATGCTTACACACGTTATTAAAACGAGAGGAATGCATCAGCTCACGCAAGCAAGCACGGGGGGAGAGGGGAGATGAGGGAGACATACACGAGGGGAAGTTAGCTTTCGAGGAGGCACTATAGAGCGGTGGGATACAGTTAGCCAATAGAATACGAAATGTAGCTTAGCAACAGAATACAGTTAGACAAGAGAATAGGGAATACAGTTAGTCAGCAGAATACGAGATACAGTTCGGTATCAGAATACAGTTAGGCAAGAAAATACAGTTTAAAGTTAGGGAACACGATGCGATACAGAGCTAGGCAACACAATATAACGAGATACAATATGACAACAGACCATAGCAGCGATATGCAACGAGGCAACAAGATACAAACGCGGGATACAAAAAAGACAAAAGAATATGGGGTACAATAGACTAGCAAAACATAGCAACAGGATTTAATAAAGCAACACAATACAGCATATGAATCCCATAAAGCAACATATACACCAACAAAGAAATTTTAGACTCCATCATCCCCGTCTTGAAGCAAAAGGAAATTCTGAAGATGAAAATTACACCGGCTTGAGGTAATGCTTTATGACAAATCAGTTTCGAAAACTTCTAAAACGAAACGTACCATCCAGCTACAAGTAGTGCAAGTTTGCAGTTAAAGTGAACAAAGCTGATAACATTAAAGCAAATGGTACCACATGGAAGGGTCTTAGTAAAAGAGGGGAGGTCTGGGTTTCTGGGTTACTGGGCAGTGGGTTGTCGTTGTTATGATAATCACACGAGATCCGCAGAAATGAAAATCGTTCAGGAGATCATACATACGATTCGGGAGACTAGAGAAACATGCGGGATTATATCAGGACGTTACAGGTGATTGAGGAAATGCTTGTAAACTCTCTCGAAAATAGATGATGTTATTTAAACTAACTTTCTGGGCGATTTAATTTTAAGCAAGGGATGGAAGAGACTGATGATGATGATGATGATGGTGATGATTTGGGTTTAAAGAATGGATACGAAATTGCTTGCATCCCGTAAATAATGGACCTATTTTTAATTTATTCGCCAAGGATTGACTTAGGATTAGAAAGGCCAACTTTAAAGAATCCGAAATTCTGATTGAATCCCCCCCCCAAAAAAAAAAAAAAAAAAAAAGTTCCGGGTGAATCTAGGACGCTGAAGAGGATCTGTGAGTTGTTCTCCATTACTCCAAATGGACCTAGAATCCTCAGAGACGTATGGAATAGGCACGGCGAGATCCTAAATGAGGGAGAGTGAAGAGAGAGAGAAAAATCTATCCTGAACTAAAGTAACTAACGTAGCTTAGTTGATTACATCGCCACCATACCGTTGCCACGACACACCAGCACCCAGACCGGCTTCACACCACCCAGGAGGTCACAATACCAGTACACCATCGGCGGACCCTATCACCACGCCTCTTCCACGCAACGCAGTCGCCGCTGCAGTCTCTAAACAACAAAATTTCAGTCCATTATCTGAGCACCGAGTGCCAGGCCACGCAGGAGCCTCACCTGATGGTCAGCACATTGTGAATTTGTCTGTCTTTTATTGTTTACGAAACTTCATTTTAGAACCGCGGACGAACGAGGGAAAAAGAGAGAGGGACGGGAAGAGAGAGGGGTGGATGAGAGGGAGGGAGAAAGAGCGAGAGAGGGAGAGAGAGGGGTGGAATGCACCTTACACTTGTGTCTAGAACAACCTCAAGTTACACAATAGAGAAAAGAGAGAGATGGAATTTCCGCGTCCCCATACAAGACAGCAGTTGAGAGAGAGAGAGAGGGGGGGGGAGGGAAGGAAGGAGAGACAGAGACAGAGACAGAAAATCAGAGAGAAAGATTGAGAGAGAATCAGAGAGAGAAAGAGAGAGAGAAAAAAAAAACTAGTCAGCGTGAGAGAGGAGAACGGCAGTGATACACCCAAGTCACGTTCCGCCTCGCCTCCAGAACTTACATAGCATGTGTTGAACTTTTAGCCTCATACAGCCCGACGCGGCCGCCTACCCCGCGCCCACCCCACGCCCACGCCGGTGCTAATCTGTTTCATTCCCCGTAGTACAGTGCTCCGTGGGTGGGTGGGGGAGGGAGGAGGGGGGGGAGTGAGAGGAGAGGGGGAAGAGGAGAGGATGAAAGGATCAGGTATAAGTTAAGGTGTAAGCTGTGGAAAAAAAAAACATACATGCAGTGCAAAGTGTGTGTGTGTGTGTGTGTGTGTGTGTGTGTGTGTGTGTGTGTGTGTGTGTGTGTGTGTGTGTGTGTGTGTGTGTGTGTGTGTGTGTGTGTTTGTGCGCGTGTGTGTGTGTGTTTAGGGGGGGTTTAAAAGTAGTTTTGATAGTGTGGAATCGCGTAGAGGTTTTTGAGGATAAAGAGGTTTTAAGGGGATTGTCTAGGGCTGTGGTCAAGGGTAGGTGGGGGGGGGGAGTAGGTGTGGAGGTGGGGGTAGGGGAGAGGGGAGGGGAGGGGGGGAGCAGGGGGCGCTAGATAGCTCGGAAGGATATGAGGGTCACAGGGGACTGGGCGGTCCGGGGGGAGAGAGGGGTAAGGAGACGGGGGAAGGAGAGGGAGGGGTAAGAGCATAAGGAGGAAGGGGAGGGGGGGAAGGAGAAGGGGAAGGAGGGGGAGCGGTTAGGGCATAGGGGGGGGGCGGAGGGGGGGAGGAGGATGGGGAAAGGGTTCACGTGAGGTTGTGAGTTTAGCGGAGTGTACAGAAGGTGGCTGCCGCTTCTGGGGTTTAATAGAAAGTTGCTGCAGAGAGATAGGCGAGCCCTTCTCTTCGTGGTAATAAAACAGGGGAATAAACGTGATTCTTTATGATAATCTCGGGATGGCTTGACTTCTATTTGCAGAGTACATAGCCAGAATCGCCGGGGGTGCGGGAGGTGCGGGGGGGGTGCGGGGAAAGAACGAGGGAGGGGGGCGGAGGGATTGATATGATAAGGATTAATAATGCAGAGGTCGTTATCATTGTTATTACTGCTTCCTGTATAACATGGATAGCCTCACTACAATCACTGCCGTTGTCGAAACCACGTATTTTAATACTTTCACCATACTTGGACCATACCTGCATCATCATCCATATCACTATCCTGTGGTTTCTATCACCAACGCGCCAGTACCAGCATCATCATTATCATCGCATTGCTTCACCATAACCATCACCACCATCACAACCTGTACCGTCATCACCATATATTCATACACTTCAGTCACCATTACATTGTCACTATCATACCCACGACTTCCACCAAAACTCCATCGTCATTACCATACTATCGCTTCCATCACCATACTTGTACTCCCATCACTACAGGGCATTCACCATCACCACGTAGCTGTTATTACTACTGTTCTTATCACTACAGCTGCCTCACCATCACATTTCAGAATCTATTATCGCCATGCTCGTTCCGTCAACACAGAGGTGCTATAACCATCACATCACAATCACCATCACTATCACCCTCACCATCCCCCTCACCATCCCCAAGACCCTTCTTATCCCTACCCTCTCCATCATCACAATACTTTCTCAATCTCCCCTCATTATCTCCACCCCCTCCCCTTCCCTTCTCACAATCCCTTCCCCCCCTTCTATCTCTCCTCACTGTCTCCTCCCCATCCCCCTTCCCCTTCTCACAATCCCCTTCCCTCTTCCATCTCCCCTCACTATCTTCTCTCCCGCTTCCCCCTTCCCTTTCTCACCATCCCCTTGTCTCCCCCCACACCCCCCACCACCACACACCCGGCAGAGCGCGACAATTTAAGCACTTCCGGAGGACGTGGCTTATTTTCTCGGGTTTCGGAAGCCCCTTAATGAACCAAGGACTTTTTTTTTCTTCTTCTTCGTCTTCTTCTTTTTCTTCTTCTTCTTCTGCCATGGCTGACCTATCATACAGAAATCGAGGCCAGAGCTCTGTTTTCGTCTTCTCCCCCGAGCCTCTGCCCACGTGGACCCAATATCTGCGTTGGTTCTCTTCGTTAAGGTCTTACTTCTGCCAGTTACGTAGCCTGCATTACTGGTAGGGATAGTCCGGGGTACTTCGCTTTTATTAGCTACGTGGTGTCGTTGTCCTGTTCTTTGGCTTTTTTTTTCTTCCTCTTTTTTTTTTAAACAGGAGGATCCGATTTTGCCAAGGGAACCAAGGGGCTTTCTAGTTGAGATCCCACTGGTGTTTTGAAATCCGCAACATGGGACTATGGTGGTTTTCTCAAATGGATGTATGCATTCTTAAATAAATCAGTGATGTTTTATGATCACACATCTTGAGGAAGTGATAATAAAAACAATGATTATTTTGTTGAAGTAATGAGTATACGAGGCCGTTATGATGTAGCAACAATTTGAGGCAGATGATGACGGGAAATCTATACACTGTATGATAGATGTTGATGGCGGAACAGTGGCTTCGTAGACAGTGATGGAGCCAGACGTAGCAAGGTTATTGAGCCACCCAGAGGGAAGGTGGATCATGGTGGGTTAGTAGCCTTTAGGAAATCAATGGTTGGCATCCTTTGGCCGGGAGTGTGTGATCAATATATGTGATTCTTTTCTGTTGTGAACATGGCACGCGCCTGATGCTGCTGAGGTTGTTGATTACGGGAGAGGCGAAGCGGGAATTAACGTGATTGCGATCACGAGCGCCAGCACGGTGATAAATATGATCTTGGGAGGATTCGTGATTGATATGACGTCGCGAGGGAGGTTCGGTGATGACTGCTGCTGCGAATTATTGATGAAGCTGACTCTGCTGCGCGTGATATTAGCGGTGTCGTTGGTAATGGCGAATGTTTCGATGACTCTGATGATACTTATGCCGGAGTCGCAGCAGAGACGGCAGCGGGCGTAAAAATATTTATGCAAATGGGTTTGTCAACTTGCGTGGAAGTGTTTACTAAATGGTTGTGACTCGGTGAAAAAAAAAATGATTCGATGATGATGGTGTTATGAAACAAAGGATGGCGTAGCGTAGAAACTATTTTAATGAATGCATAACCATATTCGAGAAAGGGTATCCATAAAACTCAGACTTAATGACAAATGTCGATGATAAAACAAAGGCAAATGTGACATAGCCCAAGATGACTTTATCTCTTTTGACAACAAGGAAGCGAACGCCGTTAACATAGACGGAAGGAGAAACAACACAGAAGCACACAACAGCATCTCGAGCATCGTAAAAGATTCATCTCGTCTTCCAAATCCATTGTTTGCCATTGTCCGCCCTCGCTAGCCCATACCTAACGCGTGGAGCTTTTGCTGCGTCCGTCCCTCGTATGCCTAATGGCTTGGCCTAAGTGGATCCGAACTCCTTGACTCTCAGCCGTAACATTAATTATAAAGGGGGGAGGGGGTGTAGAGGATGTCTTGGAGAGTGATTTTCACGAGGGAGTGATCGCAAG